>NC_139255.1:9518613-9533613 GCF_977018435.1 Lepisma saccharinum
ACCCAGCAACAATTTTGTACTACGAAAATTCAGTTGGTATAGGAAATGGTTTGCTACTTTATAAATACCTGATATGTATAAGTATGTGTGTATTATTATATACATATGTGTATATACACACAAACATACACATCAGGTATTCATAAACTAACAAACCAGTTCGTTTACCAACTGGATTCTTGTAGGACAAAATTGTTTGTGGGGGGAAATTCCCCCCTGTCGCTATGATTTCACGCTTTTTAATATTTTTTAATAATAATAATTCCAACATATAACCTTTAATGCCAACAAATTGATTTGGTTGATGGCATCAAGCATCTTGTTCAGAGAACTACACCCTGTTAGACACAACATACAAGAGATTTGGTTGGATGAACAAAGTTAAGCCAATCAAATAACTTTTACTGGGAACCTTATCGTTTTGCTCGCGTATAACAAACAAGGGATTTGTTGCAGCCAACCAGACTTTTTTACTCAGTGCACACGAAGAAAATTCACAGATCATATTCATTTTCAATCGAAGATAAAACACAGGTGCAACGCCCAAAACACACGTTCACACGGCGGATTTGACACTCTGGCTTGCAGGGAATCCAGTCAAGGAAACCCTGACATATGTTACGGCGGGATTGAACTGATGACACAGCGGAGGGATTGACACTGCGTAAGTGACCCATACTCCACCTGTGGGTGCGTGCGCTTGTAGTGAGTGTAATCGATGTTCACTGCTATTGTTTTTCTGTGTGTGTATGGCTGGCCCCAGTGGCGGAGTGGTTAGCACATCGCACTACAACGCCAGGCTCGGGTTCGAATCTTGGCCTGGGCATGGATATTTGTTAGCGTCGATTCATCCCCATTTTCGCAAATTAGCCACAAGTGGCACAAAAGGCGAAGTAAAATAAAGCAAATCAATCTGTGTATGTATGAAGTAACGTTTATTGTCGTAGCTATAGCAAAGAACTATTAATACAAAATAGCCCTTTGCTTTCGAAATGTTTTAGAGGAAAGGGTCTAAATATGGGCACCCCTTTTTATGTTGTCATTTTCGGAGGAAAAAATAATATATCAAGCACCTGCCTCTAAAATGCATAATTATGAAATATATACTTAAATGTAATAGCATTCCAAAGTATAGAAGGTCTCAATTTTTCTTTTAAAAAAAGCAATTTAAAAAAAAATGGTAAAAGGATGTACTTCAAACTTGTGGTCTAAATATGGGCTACTAGTGGCAATATCACAATAAACAATTAAAATTTTTAAAAAATAGTCATTTATCGCTAAAACATTATAAAATTCATATTTATGAATAATCTGTTTTTGAAAATCACGCGGAATGGGGAAAATCTAAATTAAGAAAAACATCCAAATATTTGTTGAAAATGTGACTTCAACATTAGACCTCATGTCATAGCCCATATTTAGACCATCACGCTATTTTCCTTCTTCAATTTATGTTCGCTCTCTGTGGTATATATTTCACAAACAAATCATTGCATTATAAAAGCCCACATTTGTTTTATGTACCGCTAATATCATAACCTATACAAAGCAGACGAGAATTCAGAAAACGCTGAGTTAAAACATACCTGCAAACAGTTTTCGGAGGTCGCAATTTTATAACAGCGTCCAAGGCCGAAACTAACCACCACTTTCTCTTGCGAACTGGCGCCGCAACCTTTGTCCTTGACAGATAACGAGTTCGAATAGCCTCTGCCAGGCTGCAGCACCTGGGAGCGCTGATAACTCCAAAACCCATATTTAGACCTTCGCCCATATTTAGACAGAGCACTTAAAAATAATTGCTTTGAGGTACTAAGTACAGTATTGACCCTGTACGACTTCTTTTTTCTCCTTCGGTGGCCTGTTTACGTCGGAATCTGCTTCCTGCCCCCTTTTGCCCTTATCATAGCTGCCTGTGTGGAAGTAATAATTCTATACTTTTTTTGTTGTGAGTGAGCGTTCCAATTTCTGCTGGCGATTCACAGATTGAGATTAAGAAACTGAACTCTTGGTAAATGTTATAGCATCGCGTAGGTTAGAGTTTGGACATTAAGACCATGCAGTATATGGTGTGGTTGAGTAGCGCCAGAGGAGGGGGGGGGGGGGGGCAAATATGGGACAAGTTATCAATGATTTGGTTACTCCAAATGGCTTAAAATTAGATATTTTGATCTGTATTTCTCAAAGCAGTTAAGTCGGTTCTGCATTTGGACGAAATCAGTCAAGGCGGAACAGGACTCTTCAAAATACACTTCAGGCTGCGGTTGGATTGTGATCGGACGCAACTCTAGGCCAGTGGTACCCAAAGTGTTAGCCGAGACCCCACGGGGAGCCGCAAAATGTTCCAATCTTTTCACTGACATGATATAATTGATCCAAATATGCGCTTGTTTATAGTGCAGTAGGCCTTAGAAAGAGCGTTTCGCGGGCTAAAAGCAGACGTCGCACGCACACTATTGCCGATACTCACGTGTCGTCTGCTCCTCAGCCGAACAAACAGGCCGAGGTAGCAAGAGGCAGAGGTCACTCACCCTTCCAGAAGGGTTAGGCGAGCTAGCTGTGGCAACCGGGTTCGCTCATTCGCGGCCTGATTTGTTCTCGCAGACACCCCCCCCCCCCCCACATTGTCGTCTGCTGCAAGCCCGCGAAGCGATCTTTCTAAGGCCTCATGGAGTATAGTATTTATTATAAATAATTTTTTTCTGAATTTGAAAAATGTGTATATGTATTAACTTAAGGCAAGCAACCTAAGCACATTAACTGAGCGTTGCAAGTGTTGGATAGGCCTAAATTCTGACTTGGGCGCTGAGAAACGAAAAAGTTTGGGAACCACTGCTCTAGGCAGTTTGTTGTGAATCACGTGTGCCTTTTTCGCTTGTAAGAAAACGAAATTACATGCCCAAATAATCGCTAGGCTCTGTTAGCTACAAAAGACTACGACTATTTGTGTCGTCTGTCGCTTATCTGCCACTTTTGGCTAATCGCGACGATGAGGATGGGTGTTGATACAATGAAATTGAAGGGACACTCACAACAAACACCCATGCTTAACCGGGATTCGATACCGGGACCCGTGACGTATTAACGCGCTGTGCAAGACATTCGAACAGTTATTCTGCTTAAAGCTTCCTACATAATTTTTAAAAATGTTGCAATCCAAATTTCCTGTTTTGCCTTATCAAGTATGTATATACACATTCAAGGTTACCAGGCCCTCATTGTAGTGAACTAGGCTATCGCACATTTGTATGAAAGAGCCCCAACATTATCCAGTTATGTTTGCGTGCAGGCGAAAACATCTGATATGGCTACTTGGAGAGGAAGTCGCCCGCCATCCAGGCCACCCGGTGGGGCAGGAGGGGGAGAGGACACAGATGCTCCAGCGTCCCTCGTTTATTCCTGTCGAACTGTCACTTGACGTCCAACAGCCAACATGTCCATCTGCAACGAAGTAGCTCTTCTCTTTCTTGTGATGGTAATTGGTAACATCCGGCATACACGGTAAGCTTCGATAATTTACTTGTAAACGAATCATTCTTTTTAATTGTTAGACGTTCAACAATCCAATTTATATATTCAGATTTAATTATATGGTTCCCTTCACTGGTACTTTAAAAATATTTTCAAGTTATCTTTGGTTATGCTTCTCACGATGCAACCGTTTATTGTGAATTCCTAGAATTGTTCTTAACTGTTTCCTCCAGTTTCAAACTGCTTACATTACTTGCAACCAGTGGCAGCGAATGGGTTCCAAACCGGGTGGGGGGGGGGGTAAGAATAGTTTACTTTCTCTTGGTAGATAGGGTTTAATATAGTGCGGGGGCAGAAAGTGAGGGGAGCACTTGCCCCCTCCCGTCCTCTCCAATCGCCGCCACTGGTGGTAACGATAACGATTGTTCATGAACTTTCCATTTCGGTCATTATATATTGGTTTTTCTATCTCTCGAGTAAATTGCGACGATGAGGATAAATAATGAAGTTCCAAGATGGATGATTGCAAAAAAAATCACGGTGCCATGCCTTACTCAGGTCTCGAACCTGGAATCTTGGCTCCGTAGTTCGTCGAACTGACCCTTTCGACACGGATACAAGTTCGAAATACGCGTAGATGCATTGATTCAGTATTTGACGGCGCTTTTCTACCACCTTTCTTTTGTTTTTCATGTACATAGTGCATAGTGTATATATTGCCTTCTTTGTGGTCGCTTTTCGGCATTTTTTAGCTAATCGTGATGTCATGCACAATGAACATCACCGATATCCTAATGTTGAACGTTTGAAATCACCGGATCGTGTGACCTATGGTCATAACATGGGAAAGCCTCATGTAAAATGAATATGAGCCTATAATTTCATATTTCAAAGATGCAAGTGAATTTCAATCAGCAATTTCCGTTAATTATGGACTCAAAATTACAAATGAGGCTCGTTGAGGTGATGCGATAATTTCAAATTAAAGCAATGTTTGGGGGAAATGTAATTGGTCTCACACCCTGGGAAAAAAAAACCTACGGGTGGATTCTATTAGGGTACTCAGAAGCCACTGTTTTTGTATATTATGTAATGTATATATAGATAATGTATTATGTTCCACTCCACCGGATTTCCTTATATATCGCGTGAAGTGACTACCAGAAGTGGATTGGATAAAAGCTACACGACTGATTTCGCTTTCATATATTTTTTTCTTCTGTGTAGTATTTGTATATTTATTGAAATTTCCAGTACAGCAGTAGCCATTTAAAAACAGAAAGAAACAACAGCAAAACAATAGACTAATATTTAAAAACACAAAAAAAGGATAGCATAAAATAAAAATAATAAACAAGCCAAAACAGTACCACGTAAACAGATCAGTTTTACAAAAGCATTACTTATGTACATTTTTTTTCTAAGTTGGGAATAGAAAACGAATATGAACTGAATATATCCACTTGGTTTGAGAATATGTTGAATTGGTTCGGTAGCCTATACGTTAGTGAGTCAGAGCCTGGGAGTTGCAGTGTGGAAAGTTTCCTTGCTAAGTGTTTTATGTCTAGCCCTAGAACACTACCGTGTTCCCATATTACTGTATAACTACCCCAACGTAAATGTTACGTACATGCAGTGAATGATTTTTAACATATACCTTAGTTTATAAAATCAAAGTGACAAATATTTTTTAATATTATTGTGATTGTTTTCTATATTTTGGAGTTTTTATTCTTTATAAAATATATGAGCATGGCTTTATTAAATACAGAATATATGAAAATAATGTATTAGTTGACAAACTTGTACGTACATTAAGAATTAATGAGAAATATACACAAAGAAAGCAAATTTTGCAAATAATTATAACATTTTTAACAAGGAATAAAAAGACACCTTAGAAAAAATAGTGCATTTCTGGAATTATCCATAGTTGGGGCACTTTTTCTTTTGATGCTCACCAAAAATTGGCTTTCCACAGTAGCAGTACGTAGTTGTCATCTTCCTTTTCTTGTAGTTGCAGAAACTGCAATACTTTCTGTTCTCTTGTGACGTGGCTGCTACTGTACTTGTCTCTTCCTTCCCCAGTACCTTCAAAATTGACTTTCTTAACTCCCGTGACACTCCCGGATTTATTAGCCTTTGCTCCTGCCAGATCTTGGTCAAGTTCTCATGGAGGTGAAGCATGAACTGAATTCGTGAGAATGGTCTCTTTTCTGAGTTGCACTGATTGTTGTAGAAGTTAAGAGTGTGAATAATGTATCCATTGATCGCTGCGATGTTGATCATATTATTAAAAAATGAGAGGGGCCATCGCTTAGTTTTTCTTCCAGCATTCATTTGTTGGCACATTCGATCAATAGCGTCTACTCCACCCTTTGTAGTAAGGGTGGGCGGGACAGAATTTTTTTGGTCGGGACGGGATTTTTTTTAATCCCGATATTTGGGACGGGAAAAATTCGCCATTTCCCGACAAAGTCGGGAAATTTTTGGATGGGAAATTATCGAAATTTCTCGAAGCTCTGAAAATCTCGAATTCCACACGTCATTTTCACTTTACGTGATTGTTTTTGCATATCTGGAATAAAAACTAACAATTTCCGATAAGTTCCAGATACTTAGAATGCAGAAAAATAACGACTTTTTAAAATGGCCATTCGGTATTTCCCGACTGCTCGGGATCCCGAAAAGTCGGGAAGTTATTTCCCGAAGTCGGGATCGGGACGGGAATTTTTTTTTCCCGATCCCTGATTGTTGCATCTTTGTGTATTGTTGAATTTAAAACCACAATTTTGTTTTGTTTGGCCTTATATGATACTGCAGTTACATCATCGTGAAACAGGAAGAGGCTTGATCCAGTCTTTCTCTCTTGAAAATCTAGATCTTTGAACTCTGGTGTCAGTTCTCGTTTACTTTTCTTTATTGCTCCGACCAAAAGTTCGCAAATTTTATCAGTTGTCAGACGTTTTCCAGACATTTTCACTACGCGTATTACTACCGGCACGCAAATCTTACGTGAATACAAATGCCGTTATTACTACATGCACGTCAAAATTACGTCCAAGATTTTTCTTCTGTTACTATCGCTACGTATTATTGACGTACAGTGTCCCACATAACGCACAAACTAAAGATGTTCACTACTTCCGCCCTCCGTACCACAGTGCTGCCACGCGCCTGACAGAATACCCAAGGAACACCATAGGCGGAGGGGTAGGTGGGTGCAATGTGGGAGGTAGGGGGGGGGGAATTGAGCGCGAAGCATACGTAAATTTTACGTACGGTAGTGTTCTAGGTCTAGACACTCTGAGTGAGAGTTGTATAGCAATTTCATATCTGCAACGTATCTACGAGTTTCTGGAGTATTAATGTGTAGATTTACAAGCAGATCTCTATTAGGTTGGTGTCTCAGGGCAGGCACTCTATATCGAACGATGGAGAGGAAAATGCTCAGAACACTGTCGATTTTGGAGGTATGAGAAGGGGCAGCCATGTTCCAGATTGGTGAACAATATTCTAGAAGGGGGACATCCAATGCTTTCATAGGAACTAAATCCTTGAATTCATCTTCCGATTAATTAATTGATTATTTAAAATCATAATTGGTGCCCTGGCATTGAGGCTAATTGAATCCTTCTCCTAATTAGGAAATATAAAGCCTTAACAAAAATAAGTAACTAATTTTAGTCGCCAAATTGAAAGAACTAATACTTTGAAAGTAACAGATATTAAGGAGATGAACTCCTTATCAAGAACAAATTATGAAGAAATTGCCACGCTTTTGATGAAAGCCGGAGCTTTATAGTGATAAGTGGCACACATATTCACAGGACAGCTTAGCTTCGTAGAGAGCTATGCTGTCTGTGTGTTCAGGGCGCCAGAGCTTCGTTAGGTTACAATTCTCCATAGCGGAGTGGTTGGTCGAAGCTAGAAGTCACAGACCCGAACTCTAAGTAAGATGGATGTATAATGTTGTTTGTTCCAATATTTACTTCATCAGGTCATCATGCATCCTCATCGTCATATTGAATTTTTAGTGCCTTGTCAAAAGGTCAGCTCTTACACTCTTAGATAGCTTTGCTTTTAATAAGAAAGCATTATTCCATTGGAGTGAAACGGGTCGACATATTTAAAGATGGCGACGCGCGCTCGTCATGCTGTAAATTTTAGCTGAAATTTGCCTTGTAGTTCTGACCCAGTCTTCGATTTCAGTGAGGTTCGTAGATACATTTCAGGAAAGAAAAATAGTGGGGATGGAGAAGAATTCTACTGTCCAGAATATATGAATATATTCCACATGTAGTTAGTTTCGACATTTTAATATTTGATAATTTTCATGTTTTATTATCAGCATTGATATTTGGTAATTTTGTGGGAGCTGATCCCTTCAAAACTCTCTCTACAGACGTTTGATTTTCATTACGGCATTCTTTAAAGCAGTCATATTATATGGTGTAAAATACACTTCCTTCGCTTAATATGTGAGAGAGATACTTTACACTAATGCCACCCTTTTATTACTTGCTTGCTTATAGAAGTATTAGTTGTTTAATATATATGATATATTATATAATTTCCTTTAATTAGTTTATTAAAACTAGTTCGGTCCACTATGGCAAGATTGGTCGTCGTTTGTACTAGTTTTAATAAACTAATTAAAGGAAATTATATAATATATCATATATATTAAACAACTAATACTGCTATAAGCAAGCAAGTAATAAAAGGGTGGCATTAGTGTAAAGTATCTCTCTCACATATCAAGCGAAGGAGGTGTATTTTACAGCATATAATATGATTGCTTTAAAGTATGCCGTAATGAAAAACAAAGATGTGTAGTGAGAGTTTTGAAGGGATCAGCTCGCTCCAAATTACCCAAATAACAATGCTGATAATAAAACGTGAAAATTAGCAAATATTAAAATGTCGAAACTAACTACATGTGGAATATATTCATATATTCTGGACAGTAGAATCCTTCTTATCCCCCACAAGACTGGTCGTCATTTGAGCTGAGGAATAAAGCTAAAATCTATTGTATATCACAACAAAATCAACGGAAACGTGCATCCTACAACTTGCTAAGTAACAGTTTCTCGCTAGAACGTCATGCGCAAACGGACGAAAAAATTGCCAACTGCGCATACTAAGTGAGCATCTTCTGGTACCTAACCAATGGATAATCAACAATTAAATATAGCTACTAATAAAGCTAAAGATGTGAGAAACATTTGATTTGAATAAAAACAGTTAATTTTATTAGTCATGTATTACAAAGATAATATTTGAAAATAATTACTAATCGCATCATGCAAGAAGCATATGTAAATCATACATTGCGACATGGAGCTGAACATAGTGTAATTATTTTTTACCGACTGAGTTTTTAAAAATAATTATGCCTTTTAATTCTCACCTCCTCTCTTTTTCAGATGCCAAGATACATTATCTAAGACGAAGACAGACATAATATCTGACTTGGTGCATACAGGCACATATGACAAGAAAGTGCGACCTGAAGGTGTGGATAGTCCAGGTTTGTGTTTCCAAATTTCTGCTTCATCTATTTGCTTTATTTGCATCTGACGGCGATATTATCTCAAGGAGAAAGTTGGTAAGACATGGACCGTGTACACGTGTATATTCGGATTTGATTTCTTTTAAGATTACTGATTTTTTTTATTAATTTTGCTTAGTTGGGTTATAGATGTCAGTGCAAATACCAATAGAGAAATTACTACGAGACAGGTTTATCAGAACGTTATTTATTTAATAGAAGATTCCAAATACAGCGTTAGCCATTTTGCATTGGAAAGAGTTAACAGAACATAAGGACAAAAATAATAACATAGAATAAGATTACATGTGGTTAAGAGACTTATATACTTTTAGTTAACTTTCTTCTAAAACGGTCCAGATTTTCAAAAAATGTCTATTTGGCTTCCTAGATTATTATATTCACTGGGCAGTCTATGAAACAGAGAGCGCTGGATGAGGCACAATCTCGGCTTCTGAGAAGCGAAAAGTTGAGTGCTTATTGTTGAGCGGGCAGGCACACGAAAGTGAATTTCCTGAAGAAGGCGGTCACTTCTGATGTTGCCATTCACTATTTTATGTAGAAATATATGGTCAGCCAGTCTATGTCTCTCTTGAGGAGTTTGGATATTTAACATTTGCAGAAGGATGGACTTTTGCAAGTATTTTGCGGACGGAATTCGGTGTCGAACAATGGTCAGGAAGAAATTTAGGAATTTGAATTTGAGGGGCATGCCATAGGCCAGATCGGAGAACAGCATTCAATTTTTGGTGACACAAAAGATTTGAGGGCAGACAAGTTGTTTATTTTGGTGAAACGATAGAGAAGACCCAGCATACGCATTGAACACTTTGTGACTGCAGAGATGTGCTCAGAAAAGGAAAGTTTCTCGTCGAATATGACGCCCAGGTCCATTTGTGCGGCAACTCTTTGAACACAATTATTTTTTATGAAGTATTTTGTATTTAATGCGTTTTTCTTTAAGGAGAAGGTCATCATGGTACATTTTTGAGGGTTGAGTTTTAAGTTCCATAATTCGCCACTTTATTAGAGAATCTAAATTCTTTTGCAGTTACTTAACTTTGACGATACATTACTAATGTGTTATTTGAACAAAGTGTAATAAATCTCCACCTCGAAAGGTACCAAATTTTCCCTTGTTTTAGGATAGTTAAATAAACAGCTCCAACTTTTATTGATTGATTGATTGATTGTTGGGTGTGTCGGCACAATCGTCACTTTGCACCCTTCAATACTTCAACTTTTAGAACACAAAACGTCTGACAAATTTTAATTGCGTTAAAATACGGAAGAATAGGATAGGTGCGTTTTCAGGATTTTGAATTTCAGGGAAGATAGAATAATTATGTTATGTTATGAGACATGGGCAACTTGTTTAAAAAATAATAGAGTTAGGGAAATACTAATGATACTGTATTTGATAAGCAGTACATGTGTTTGTCCTACTTACACTAGTTTTAGCAAAGATGGACCCTATGTTCTCTTGGTTGTTTTGCTATACTTAAATCTAGCCCATGAGGTCCGGTAATGTACATGAAGTAAGTGATAACATATAACGTAAAGCTTCACGCCCTATTGAAAGAAATACAAAAAAGCGAAAGCAGTAATCGTTCATCTCATTCCTGATTTTAAAAATTTATCACAGTGTATGAAGCACATACAGCCAGAGCTAAAGTATGGGTCTCAAGACAGAGAGGGGCAAGGGGAATGTTCTTGGATTATGAAAGCATAACTTGCATTCGTTTTCGCCTCATATCTTTCTTTGGATTTCACCCCTTTCCACGTATCTTCAAATCTATTTCTTCTTCCTTATTGTCTCTGTCTTTCTAGTATTTCCTTCACACCTTATCTCTTCTGTGTCCTGAATCTATTTGTCTCTTACTTTCTTTCTATCCCGTTTATATTTCTCTCTCTCTCTCTCTCTCTCTCTCTCTCTCTCTCTCTCTGTCTTTTCTGAACACCGTCTTACTCTTTCCTCTTTTTCTTTTCCGGGCTTTAATTCTCTCTTTTCTCACTCGGTTCTTTTATTCTTCTCTTCTTTCTTTCGCTTTCTTCATTTATCGCTCTCTCTCTCTCTGTCTCTTGGTACTTTCATTTCACTCTTTTCTCTCTCTCACTTCTTTTATTTCCTTCTATTTCTCTCATGGCTTAAGTTTTTCTCTTTCCCATCATCTTTTATTGTTCTCTTCCTATCTTCCTCTTTCTCACCCATCCCACTCTCTCTCGGCACCTTTATTCCTCTGCCTCGTCTTTCGCTAATTTTGTTTTTCATCTTTTTGTTTCTCTGTTTCTCTCTCCCGGACATTTTATTCTTTACTTTATTCTCGCTTTTATTTCTCTATTTCTATTCTCCTCTTTCTCTGTTCTTTCATTTTCTCTATTTTTATCTCTTTCTCTTATTCTTCTTTCCTTTTATCTCTCTCTCTCTCTCTGCTTTTCTGATAAAGCATTTTTAGTTGCAATATATTCCATTTTACAACACATCCTTAAAATTTGGCCCCCTCCATCTCTGTAGCTTTATTTGATGTTTCTATTAGTGGCCGCGGTGGCTCAGTCGGAAAGGAGCACCAGGAAAAGATGGTATTGGTTACAAGTTTTATTTGCAGTTTTTTGAGATTATAAAATATGAACTAATCAAAATCATACAAGATGCCTTTAAAAATGGAAAAGTTTTACAAAATGAAGGCATCATCATATTGATACCGAAAAAAACACATGCAAAACAAGTAGACGACTACAGACCAATAACATTACTAAATTGTGACTATAAAATAATGGCAAAGATCTAAGCAAATAGGTTAAAGTTAATTTTAGCACGGATACTCAGCGAGAAACAAACATGCATTGGCAAAAAGCATAACATATTCAGTGCAGTTGGAGGGATTCGCGATCTGATATCCTATTATCTGGTGCAGAAACTTGATGCATGTGTGCTTGCTTTTGATTTCAAAAAAGCGTTTGATTTCGTGTCGCATGACTACCTGTTTGAGGTGCTAAAGGCATATAGATTCAGTGATAAATTTATTAATATTTTGAAAGGTTTCTATCAACAGGCAACATCTCGGATAATGGTCAATGGATTCCTGTCGTCCCCAATAAATATAACAAGATCAATTCGGCAAGGATGTCCACTAAGTATGCTCTTGTTTGCTTTAACCCTGGATCCTTTGCTGCAATATATCAGGAAAACTACTCCCGACGCGATACACGCCTTAAGGGAAAACCAAGTGTTTGCTTTTGCAGATGATTTATCCGCTTGTATCACCACAAACGAGCAAATGGAAAAAATGATGGCAGCGATACATATATACTGCCGTGCTAGTGGGGCCAAAATAAATATGGAAAAATCAAAGGCGCTACCCTTTGGCACATGGGATCAAAAATATCCAGATATAGGGATCCCATATGTACAGGAAATTAAAATATTAGGAATAATTTTTCACAGGGACGAGGAACAAATGTTAGAATCCAATTGGCAAAAGATAGCGAGAGACATTCGCATACAATGTTATAAAATGCGAAGCAGACAGTTGAACATGATACAACGAGTGTGGTTTTTGCAAACATATATGTTTAGTAAATTAAACTATACGGCCCAAGTGATCCCAATCAATCAAAAATACCTCAGAATAATGAATTCAGCAATTGGTTGGTTTATGTGGTATGGCCATTTTTTTCGAATACCACTATCCAATCTATGGCAAATGAAACTAAAAGGAGGATTGGAGCTCACAAATATTGAGATCAAATGCAAATCCCTATTCCTGGCAAGATCCTATACGCTCTATGGCATCGAAGATTCCATTACATCATTATGGATACAGTTATGGACGGAGGAATTTCCACCCCAAAATCCGCCAGATCTACGGAGATTGAAAAAAGGACCGTTATATCTCCGAAGTTTGATGCAAGAATTCAGTTATGTGGTGCTTCCGCCAAAAGGTGAAGATGTAAAACTCTCTCAATACTTGTATACACTGTTTCACAAACAGTTGCAGATACCAACTCACCGCATTGAAAAACATTTTCCCAATAACAGATGGCAAAATATTTGGAAAAATTTAAATAAGAAATTTCTGGATACATCAGTGTATAGTGTTTGGTACAATGTAATACATGATATTATACCAACTAATGAACGCTTACATAATATCAATAGACTAACAACTGATAAATGCAACATATGTGGAGAGATAGACACCATTGAGCATAGAATAGTAACATGTAATGGAGTACAGGAAATTTGGAAATGCCTAACGACATATCTAGGACAAATATGTCGAACATCAACCCCAATACTTTCAACCGTCGATGTGTACAAGACCAGATTTCAAATATTTTCCAGAAAAGAAAAACAATGCAGTAATTTGGTTAATAGCTAATACAATATATTATGTATTTTGTAAAAAGTATGAGAGCAATAGCATTTTGTTCACACAGTATTTAAAAAGAACTAGATGGAAAATGTCACAATATCCAAAAATGTATGAGTATTTTGGAAACTACCTCAGTGTTGTTTAGAAAACAATAATTATGTACTTGTGGTGTGAAAGTGTAAACAGGTATTAAATATATGAAGAAATGTATATTTATATTACAGGTACAAATGCATGTTTACGCCAAAAATATTGTATCAGATAGCCAAAATGGGACTCTTGCTATAATACTTACTATGTTAAAAATTCTATACAATACTTTAACAGAATTTATGTAAGAAAACAGACATATTTTGTATATATGCTGATAAAATAAAATTTTGTTAAAAAAAAAAAAAAAAAAGGTCGGTAACGCGCCTGACTACCATGCTAAAGGTCCCGGGTTCGATCCCCGGCCGGTTCAAATCCAGAAACTTTTCTAACGTTGGAAACAGCCCCGGCGCCGATCACATCACCCCCACTCACGACCGGATCAAGAAAGTGTGGGGCGTTACCCCCCACCTCCTATACGTCTTCATGGCGTAGTGCTATGCACAGGGGAGCACTTTACATTTTATTTTTATTTTATTTTATTTATTATTATTATTATTATTATTTTGCTAAAATTTAAAATCGCCATATCTCCGTTCCTAATTGAGCTAGGAGAATGGTTGATAGCTCGTTGGACTCAGAATGAAGTCCTCTTTCCGATTCTACAATACAAAATGGAGTTTTTATTTAAAATTTCACAGTTGCCCCCTCCCCGCCCCACCCCCAGGGAGCGGGGGTGGGGAATCAAGTGTGATATAATTGAATAGCTTTCTTTCACTTATTAAACACGTATTTTTTCGTTTTCCGATTCGATGTGTATTTCTCACGATATGTAAGACTTTTGGACGACCCGGTATATAGTGTGGGGAGAGGTGTATCATAGTGTGCTTCTTTAAGTATCTAAAACTCTAGACAACAACGGTATGACGTGACAATTATTGAAGTTGCGAGATGAATGCAAAATATGCTGATTCATCACTATTTCTTACTATGTTTTAGGTGTAATAACACTTTGCTTGAAACCAGTTTGAAGAATAAACTAGCAATAAGTAGCATAAAAAAATAGCTTTTTTCATCTGTACTTCAAAATTTATATTTCTTTTTGTTCATAAACTTTTCTTACGGACGACCAAATTCAAATCTCTAGGAATATGTTCATGAAGAGACAAAGTCTGCTTAAATAAATTGATTAGTAAAAAGTCGCTTCTCATAATATTCTGTAAACGAAATTGTTCACTATAAAATGTTGCTCTTGATAAGCATATTATTGATTTGAAGTTTAAGTGTAGTTATTAATACACGAACTATGAAAACATCAGTATACTTTATGCACAGATAGGCTAATAGGGACTGGACGTACAGTTTAAAATTGTAACCAAAATGTGACTCCACTGGCTACCGAACCCGGGTCCTCTTGATTACCAGGCGAAGGCGTTATCTCTGAACTTTACTTCTATAATGTTTTCTAGAAAAAATGCATATGCCAACTTGGAGGGGGAGGCTTGA
>NC_139255.1:10138613-10318498 GCF_977018435.1 Lepisma saccharinum
CCCATTCTTAGTCCCCATACTATGGCCTCTTAATGCTAAACCTTGTCTACCAAGAGATAATAAACTGCCCTTGCTCTTCCATCCTTCAATTTTGGCACCCAATCTCTGCTAGTGTTATTAAGCGTCCCTTTACTGTCCCCTTTTATCCAATCGCGATATTCACAAAGAACACCCATGACCAGACTGGGATTTGAACCCGGTAACTTCTGTGGACAGCTCGAAATTCGATGAATTATCGATAGCTATGAAGATAGTGTTTTTAATTGCTTCCCGACACTAAAATTTGTTCATTACCAGGAGCACATTATAGCACATTAAAATTGGACGTTTTCTAAAAATTTTTAGAAAAGAGAACTCCTTACTTTCAAAAAAGGTGACACTCGACATCAGCAGCCTTCCACTTATTTTAATTGATTTGCTTTATTTTACTTCGCTTTTCTGCTCATTTTGGCTGCTGGTATGGTGACATTGATTATGGAACACCCTGTCTCTGGCTTCGTAGCTCGATGTGCTAACCACTCCGCTACGGTTGATGGTCCATTTCTTTTGTATAAGATAAATGTTTCATTTGGTGTTTTAAGTCCACTTTATGCACAGTAAGGCTAATCGGGACTGGACCTACAGTTTAAAATGAGACCAGAACCACTATGTGCCTCCACCGAGTATCGAACCCGGAACACCTTGATTAAGAGGCGAGGACGCTACCACTACGCCAACGGGGAGGCCCTTTCGGTTTTGATGTTGGCATCAAGGAATCGCCTGTTTTCCAAGCAGAAGGCCCGTCATGATTATCGTAATTGATAAAGAGCATGAATAATATTATCCTTGAATCACACGAGGATAAATCCTGCTGGATTTTCTAGTTGGACTTGGACTAGTTGTGTGATACTGGCTCATCTGCCAGTTTTCGCCTCACACGATACTTGTCCATATACTTTTGTTCCCACAAGGCATTGCGGAGAGCAGAAAAGATGAACGAGTGATTTGAAGAAAATCGTAGGAGAATGGCTACTGCTGTTACTAAAAATTAAAATTTAAATTAACAGTATGGGCTGGAAATTGTCTCGATACGAAACATGGTAACTAACTTTTTAATGAACTCTGGTATGTATATTCACATGACATTCGCAGGATTTATTGATAAAAAATATTTTGTTCAACTAAATATACCTAGCATTTAATACACTGGTAATAAGGATTTTCATTATCACACTTGTCGTCTACAAATCTCATCGATTTGAAAAAATATCCTAGATATTTATGAACACGAATGCACATCATTTCTTGCTTTTTCTTTAATCGAGCAGCGAACAGAAACAACCAACACTCGGAAACCACAGATAAAAAACTTTCCTTGCGAACAATTATATTATCGTCACGTGACAAAACTTTCGCCCTGATTGGCAGTTAGCACAGAATCTAGCCAGTTGCAATTACAACACGATCTAGTCACAAAAAACAGCAGCCATAGGCGCCTATTTCTTCTGACATTTGCGGGGGGGGGGGGGGGGGGCAAGCAAATCATAAATACCGACTTATTTCCGTTTACGGCGGGCAGTGGGGTGAAGGGTGGAATGTTTTTCTTCCGGTGATGCGAATCTAAGAACAAACTCTTGGAGAAAACATTTCAAATCTTCTAATTACAATTAGTTAGCTCTGAAAACACAAACATATATATCAGAGTACATCGAACTTTAATAGCTGAGAAAACACTGTGTTTTGATTATATAATTTTACAACATAATACATTACGTGCAACTTTTGATTGAGAATTTGATTATCACTTTCTATTTAAAACACCTATTCCCACCTATCCTTTATTGCAATTGAAATTGATTTTTTATTATTTTCTTGTTATTTAGCGTCGCTTTTCTGATACTTTCTACTAATCGCGACGACGAGATTGAGTGATTAAATGTAAAATTGATGAAGGTGCAAAGAGCACCCATTCCCAGACCGGAATTCGAATCCCGAGCCCCTGACTCAACTGGGTAATATTCTCCACATTGAGTTGATATTACCATTCAGAAGAGAATCCTGGGTAATTTACCGTCTCATTGTATGAAAATTCCTGTGCAAAAGTTTTGTAATCGTAAATAGAAGAAATAATGAGCCAATTGAAGACTAAAATTGGTAAACGATGTAAGTGCCACAATAATTCAAACACCGTTTTCCACGTTAAACTGTGAAATGTGCCATGCTTTATAATGTGGTAAACGTAAAATGTGGCTGGTAACCCTGTAAGTAGTTCAAAGGTCGTGTAAAGAGATCACTAGTATTAACGTTCTTACTGGCTGATTTGTGCCGAACGATGCGACTTCCCAACACTTTCGCTTTTGGCACTTACGACTTTTACCACTTTTAGTTCTCAATTCATGACAAAGAGATCCTACCACTCAAAAAATAAAATTAGTTCAAATAGCATTTAAACAACATTAGCTTTGTACGGGACACTAAATAGTTACTAATTTGACATTTACATGTCATTGAATGACTTTAAGAATTCAGATTAACAAGGAGAAGTCAAAAATGTGATAAAGGTTGTCTAGGGGGCCCCAAACGAAGTCTGCGGGGTCTCGAGCCCAATTACCTCCGGTTTTGGTGCCCGTGATAGCAGCCAGCCAATTTGCCAGTCCCGCGTCAATCCAGTTTCGTATGATTCAGCTTTTAGCCCAAGTTCTACGAAACTTCACCTATGCCTTTGAGTCCACACAACATTATTTAAACTGAAAAGTTTGGCAATGCATTAAATAATTTATTGTGGTGAACTTAAAATACTTTTTTTTGATACCACACGAACGCAATCCTCTATCACGCCAGTGACCTGAGATGCTTATAATCGCCCTCCAAGCCCTAAATACAGTTTACAGTATAACCATCCTCAGCTTGTGTAAAGCACTAGAACAAACACTGCCAGTTGACATGAGTGATTACGGGAACTCTGGTATTCAGGTGCTTTGCATTCAGACTAGCTTAAACTGGCTGAAACGAACATGGATAGTCGTTTGTTCGATTTAAGCAAGCAGTTTGTGAAACGCTCACTTCCCTTACATAAGCTCTTAGCTTACTGGATACGCACAGGGTGCGTAACAGTATTCAGGGGAGAAAATCGTGACATGGAATGAAAATTTGCCAATTCTTGTACTTTTCATGCTCGTAAAAACGTATTGTTGGAACTTTTGTGGTTTTCGAAAACTGCAAAGGACTGGTTAGAAATATAACTTTCACTGTATATGGAGAACACTTCTCAATCGAAGCTCTCCCCGATGGTGTAGTGGTAGGATAGTTGCCTTGTAATCAAGAGGTCCAGGGTTCGATACTCGGTGGAGGCACCTAGTGGTTCGGATCCCACTTTAAACTGTAGGCCCAGTCCCGATTGGCCTTTCTGTGCATAAAGTGGACTAAAAACACCAAATGAACCAATCGAGAGGTAATGAGAGAGATTTCTACTTACATTTGTTTCTCTATCTCTTCCTTTCTTCCGATTTCTGTATTATTCCTTTCCTTCTCAATCTTTCTCTCTTCCTTAAATCTTTCTTTCCATTCCATCCATATCTCTTTCAACCTATGTTCTTTATCACGCCCATTCTTCGTGTTTCTATATTTCCTTATTTCTCTTTTTCTCTCTCTTTTTGTAATTGTTTCTCTTCCCTCCGTTCTATATTTATTTCTACCTATGTTCCTCTATCACTTCCTTTCTATTTTGTTTCTTCTTAAGTTTACATGTCTCTTCCATTCTTATTGTTTCTATATTTTCTTATTTCTATCTTTCTCTATCTGCCTATCTCTACGTCTTCATTTCTTCACTTCCCTCCCTTCTATATTTCTCTTTGTCTCTATCACTTTCCTTCTCCTTGTTTCTAAATTTATTTCTTTGTCTAATTGTCTGTCTGTATATCTTCATTGCTTCCCTTCCCTTCTTCCTATATTTTTATTACCTCCATCACCTACTTTCTCCTTGTTTCTATATTTCTTCATTTTTTCTATTATTTCTATCTCTACTTGAATGTCTCTATTTCCTCATTGTTTGTCTTCCCTCCTTTCTATATTTCTTTCTTGCTTCCATCACTTCCTTTCTTAATGTTTGTATATTTATTTTATCTCTTTCCACCACTTTCCCTCACTTTGCTGTCTTTCTTTGCCCTTCTATTTGCTTGTTAATCTTTTACTGCCATAAATGATTGCCTCATGTAGGCTCTTTGGGTTGGCACAAGGGTGGACTATTCCACTGTGGGCTAGAACTCCCATGACCCCAGTGGCAGCGCCCTTGATCCTTCTAACACGCTGCAATAGTACAGTGTGAGTTCCCGAACGCAATTTCTTCCGCAGTTCTCAGAATTCTGTTCCTACCAAAGCACAATACGAAACCACACTCCATTACCAGGGAACAGGATATGCAAGAAAGTCCCATTCTATCTTCGAGGAAGGAATTCGTTAATTCTTCCCCTGATAATACAGGGTTCATATGGCCGGATGGAGACAGAGAGCCGAGATCAAGTATCGATTGGTCTGGGGCGGTGGATAATCCCGACCAAATTGATACAGATAGGCGGGGTGGAAATCACTAAATCCCTTCCCTGTTCGTAAGGCTTACTTTTGTTCGGGGTGAAATATGATGGCGTGGAAACTCTTTAAGACGTTTCCATTTTCACCTCCCTCTGGCTGTGGCGTGTTGGAAGACGAATGGAAGCGCTTTCTCATCCACAAAGTCCTGGCTGCGTCATCCGAGCCTGACTCTCGGAATAAGAGATGGATGTAGGGCAGTTTGCACGGCTACAGGATAGCCAGAAAGCTGATTGTATGCTGCATCTGTTTCTTAGTAATATACCAGAAATGTAGGTTGGTTATTTATAGCATTTGTTTTTCAGAAACGTTCCTTTCATCAGTCTTTCAGAAATGTTCCTTAAAATAACTCGATTTCACATTAACATTTGCCATTGCAGAATCTCTCATCATGTCCATATATACAGGGTGGGCCATTTAAGTTGGCTACTCGAAATATCCGATTGAGTGAACTTCAAATAACCTTCAAAGTTGCCGTCTACTAAAACATATATAATGGCATTCTCTTTCCCTCTTAAGTCAATTAACTTATATTTGAAACATCTCTTTCGAAAACGCTTCGTCTGTAAGATATTTCGAGTTATTAACTTACTTGTAGTGATTCTATCATTACATACTTCTGCCTTTCTTTGCAGTGAATCAAACTAGAATTGTAGGATTCTAGCATATAAACATTTCAAAATCAATGTGGCTAGATTGTTTACCACAGTGAACATAAATTTGTTATACCTCATAGCTGTTTAAATGTAAACATTTAAGCAGCCATGAGGTTTAAGGCTTTCAGTAATCTTTAAGCACCGGCGTACACAGGGAGGCGAAATTTTGAGAAAATCATAATTTCCAAATGAAAGCAGTTAGGAACTCGGATAAAAACAAAGTGTTGAATGAAAACCCCTCAATTAAAATGACCCCCGATTACCAATTTTGTTTTTAACAACTTTTAAAACGAATCTTAAAGATGATAATTACGAAATATTTTTTCGTGCATCCCCTCCTCTCCAAAAATAAGGTTTGTAATAGCCACCTTTACAATTCCAGCCCCATAAAAAGAATCTTTGCCTACGCTTGTGACATCTGTAATTCAGCAGTTTACAGTAAACTGATTTCTAGTACAGGGTGCGGCAATGAATCGGGCGATTTTCAGCACGGAATATAGCCAGTTGTTTCGCCACAAGAAAGTTATGATGAAAAGGGCTGCAAATGCAACTCTTCTTGTTCCACAATCATGGTCAAATTACTAGTTGAAGAAATTGATTGTTTCTTATCCGTTTTCAATCACACAGTAAATTCTAACCTCATCCATGCATGGAATCTTTAAAATAAAATTCTCACGTTCTGTAGAAACAAAATTTCACGACTAATTATTTTTGTGTCATTGAAGCGCAAGCTATAAATAATGCACGGTGTTACCCGCTTTACTCAAATTTCCTTATTTTCCATATAGATCTCGTTTCTTTCTGACTTCATACCAATAAATCACACGAAGCAACGATGTGGATGAATTCATTGTCTTCTTTATTTTAACAAGCTCCGCTTTTGATGCAGGTATCCAAAAATGGCGTTCATGGTAAAAATCACTTGATTTCCCTGAGGGGCAATTTGCCTCCGAGAATTTCTTGAGCGCATCTCGAAGGAGGATCGGATTCCAATATACTGGAGCCTCGACCTTTCACAATGACTAGGACGAACCAATTATATGAACTTGCAAACGAGGTAATGGCAGGCGAAAGTTTCGACAAAAGTTCTAAATACTAGAAGCGCTCTTTTATGCTCTTTTATACTTTTGGAATCTTAAGGACCTTATGTAAAGTACGTGAACCCAATATGGCCTACTTAAGTTTTGCGATTGTTTGAAATGGTGTATACAGTTAGAAAGGTAAAACTAATGGTAAGATTCAAAAGAGGGAACATTTCTGAACGTTTACTGAAAATTGGAGCCAGTTGTAAATAATAACATGGATGTAGTGAATATTTTGTTAAACAGTAACGATTAGGTCATATTGGGTACATATGTACCCAGTATAGCATACTCATATATTCTCTTATTTCACATGAAAAAATGCAACAGAAATCGTAAAGAAAGTAACAAATGTTATTTCTATAAGTATATAAATATTTTTACACACTTACATCTTATTTACATCAATTATATAGATATATTTTTACAATTTTAAGTCGATATTTTATTCCATATTTTGATGAAAATAATTAAATATGTACTTACATATTTAGTACATTTTTATTACATATAAATCCGTTTCCTGATTATAACAAATGCTTAGTAAGAAACATTGTAGAAGGAATATAAAAAAATCACGTGAAAAATTAAAGAAATTTCTACTAACCAACGAGTTAAAAACTTATGGATAGATATTCATTTCTTGTTCCCAACGGAATGACGATGCTTCTCTTTATAGTGTAGGGAAACCTTTTACCAGTTCTTGAATTTAAGATGAAGAATTCTTGTATCCAGGAGAAGGAATTGGTTGGTTCCTAAAAGTTATCAATTAAGGAGGGGAAACTTTTGAGTGAAATAAGAGAAAGGGCTTGGAGAAGATTTGCTTGCATTTTTTGTCTTGTAGAAAAATTGAGACGCGAAAGTGATTTTACAAAACTTTTCGAGTGCATCGGCAAGAAATTTCAATATTACTTCTTTAATCAATTGAAACTTTGTGATAATGATGTTTTAAGAGTCTCGTCTATTTTTCCACAGAGTTTTGCTATTATTTTCGTACAAACGTCTGAATAAGTCTCCCCAAATTTTAACTGATTTTGCGATTTTTTTTTTTTTTTTTTTACAAGAGCAAATATTAGTAAGTAATGGAATTTATCATTGTACAACCTCTCTTCTCCAATCAGAGAATTATTTGAAATGATACACATTTAGGCATGTCGTAACATCCCCCATAAAACTGAGAAACTTTATCAGGCATATAAACCCGATCACCAGCCGTTGCACTCATAGGTATCTAACGAAAACCATGTCAGAATTTAACCAACGTTCCGGAATTAATGGAATTCACAGGAACGCACCCAGACTTTAAGGACTTATGCATGGTATTGCAAACAGGTAAATAAGATGCTGACCCAAAAGGTATTGGAGGGCAATGACTCGGCATTGTGGTGAAAGGAAATACGTAAAGAATGCAACGGGTCATTTTCCGAGCAAACTGTGGTTGGGAAGTAACAGGAACGTCTGGGGAGAACTCTATAGGCTCACGCCTGAGTGTACACTCCGCAGGTCAGAGCTATCAGCTAAAACAGAGAATTACCTCATCTAACCATGTGTGATCCAAACTTGAAAGTGTGAAATCCAAATAGTTGTATTCTTGCCATGTCTTGAGTGTGTGTTTCACCTCTCGCACCTTACCATCAAGCTCACCACGAATAGCGAGTAGCTCCATAAACAAGGATGATTGATCAATGAGCTACATCAACCCATCGCGACATCTAAAATTCCCCAGTTCGATCCCTATTCCTAGGAGAACGTTACGATGTATCAGTTCAATCCGTACGAATTGGGTAGGCGAAATTGTGTTGGGATAACATGTTAAAGTGTAACCTGTAGACTAGCAACTGCCTACAAAACACCGGCAATCGGAGATACATCCGACAATCGGAAAAAAGGGTTGGAGGTGAGAAAGAAATGACCTCCAGAAAAATAACCTTATAATACTTGATAGTAAAATAAGTAACTAATACTATCGAGTGAAGACTACATGTTAATACATAGGTTGCTATTTATGTATCCGGAACTGGCAACATTAATGTTGCTAGGTAACATCTAATATTGACCAGCTGCTAGAAGTTGGCATTGTTCATTTAAAGTTACAAAAGACAGAAAGTATATCATTTTTATTGTAAACAATAATAACAGAAATAAATTTCAGTTACATATTACTCCAACCATGGGCGTTGCCAGAATTTTTTGCTGGAGCTCGGAAATGATAAAACTTGAATAGTAGAAATAACAACAATAACAAAAATTTATAATAATAAAATTGTTATTTTACATAGATAAATATTATATACTAATAAAAATATACAGATAAGTGAATACGTATCTAGTACAAAGTTATTTCATTCATTTTTTGATCACATTTCACTCAGTGTACTAAAATTCACAGTTATTGTATTTGTTATTAACTTTTGCATACATAATTCGCGAGAAAGCTGTAAAAGGCAGAGGAAAAGTTTACTCATAAGGTTTATGTTATGACCTCTTCCATAAAACTATATTTTTTGGAATATTGAAAACTGGAGAACCATTTGGATGGATTCTGAATGTCCAATTTTCCAGCACGTCTGCACACATATTGATCGGTATAGCCTCAATGGTTCGTTCGATGTTCCGTTTCAAGTCACGAACTGTGCGTGGCTTAGTCTCAAGGACCTTAGATTTGACATAACCCCATAGAAAATAATCCAGGAGGGTTTAGGTCGCATGATCTTGGTGCCAGTTCACATCACCGTTTCTGTACAGAACTCGTCCGGGGAACTTTTCCTGCAATAATTCCATTGTTTAGCGAGCAGTGTGGCAAGTTGCACCGTCCTGTTGTAAAAAACACATGGTTGATGTCAAGATTTGCCAGTTTAGGACACAAGAACTGCACCATCATATACCTGTATGTCGCGTGATTTCCATGTTGGTCCACAAAAAAAATAAGACCCGATCACGCCATTGGCCAATAAACCACACCACACAGTCACTTTCTTAGGATGAAGGGGTACGTCCAGAATCACTTGCGGATTTTCATCTGCCCAAATCCTACAGTTTTGTTTGCTAACGTAGACATGAAGAAAAAAAGTGTTTTATCGGAAAAGATGATGAAATTCCTCTCAATGCACGAAATGTCTGTCGAACTGAACACGAATTTTGATAATAAATTCGAATAATTTCGATGCGTTGTTGCATTGTGTATCTTTCCATGATAACTTGCCACAGACTACTGCACACAGTTCCATCTTGTCATTCCAGTCAGTGTTGCCATAACTCTCTTTCAAAGTTCTGACGTTCAAATTGGTAGACCCTTTAGTTGCTTAGAATAAGTTACTTGTGCAAAAAAAAAATACTTATTCATGTCTATTCACGTATGTACAATTTATTAGAGAACATTGTTGGTCTAAAACGTTTGATTGTTGACATGAATTAATAACGAATAGCCGACCTCCGTGGAGGAGTGGTCAGCACGCCCCTACGACGCCAAGAGCATGGGATTGCGTGCTCTTTATGAGTGTACCTTCATCACATCACATCATCACTCATTCTCTTATTCGCGATTAGTCATAAGTGCCAGAAAAGCAAAGTTTATTGAACCATATCTGCCATGGCCTTAGGAACTCACTTCTGGACCACGTTTTTGAACAAAATAAGTATCGTTGATTTGACGTGAAAAAATATTTTTTCAATGTAACTACAGGATCAAAAAGACAATTGAATGAGCTTTAAAAATATGTATAACATATGAACATTCGTTAACGTCAAAAATGTACAAACACATATTTATTTCTTGCCTGAAAATAACAGTGACACGAATCGGCAGGCTCCCAAACATAATAACTTAATAAAATGGCTGCAGGCAGCCCAAGACTCTTCGTTTTCTGCAAGGTGCACCTGAGGAGGACTGGGTACTTTAACGTACTGCCATTTTCTAGCTGTGTTAAATAGTAATATGATTTTCGTAAAGTGGGCCACCTTGGGAACAGGGGCTACCTTTGACTCACCTACCTTACACAAATCGATATTCCATTAACATTCATTAAATATGCCGCGGTTGTCCAGCCGGTAGGGTGTCTGACTGCCAAGCGGGAGACCGGGATTCAATTCCAGGGGTGGATATTTCCAAGTGGGAATTTGCCTACCGATCTCCCTGTGTAGAGTTGCTTTAAGGTTCACCCAGTCTCTAAGAAATTGGTACCCGGAGACAGTGTTGGGAAATAAAGACGACCAAAGCTTGGTGCTGATCACTTCACCTCTACAAATAGCCGAGGTTGTGATTGTGTTGGGCTCTATATCAACATCCGCTCTACATGTCTTCATGGCATGTATAATTTGAAGAGGCAATTTTATTGTTTTTTACATTCATGAAATATCCTAAACATTTTCAAAGTTATTAATTCACCCAGGGCTAGGATTTTCATGACCTAGCATATTTTTTGGGTAAGGGTGATATGTTTCCTATATACGTATATAGAAATTCATATTATGAAGAAACTAATTGAATTAAGGTGCTATTTAAGGGCATATTTTGGCATATTTGGCCATTTTTGCGTGATATTGTATATGTTGATGGATTTTCGGTCATATTCAGCAGATTTTTGCATTTCAAGAAATATCCAGTAATTGCCGAAATGGATTCATTCTTACTCCCATGTTTACTCGAGTTTTTTTTTTACTTCAGCATTTTTTTTTTAAAAAATATTTGAAAATTTAGAAAAATATTCATTGTGCATTGTAACTCAGGGCCCATAAAGTGAACTAAAATAATATGTATGTGAAAATATCTCAGCATTTAGATATTGATGTTTGAAACAGTCCAGTTATAAGGGCATAGTTTTTAAATTATAGTGCATATTTTGTAAAATTTTACGTCCTAAGAGCATATTTTATTTTTCATATTTTGGTGATTCTTAGGTCATAAATATCCTAGCCCTAATTATAACATACAAAGAGCATTTAGACTAGGAGTCGTAGTATCCAGTGGCA
The DNA here is from genome assembly GCF_977018435.1 of Lepisma saccharinum. Taxonomy (NCBI): domain Eukaryota; kingdom Metazoa; phylum Arthropoda; class Insecta; order Zygentoma; family Lepismatidae; genus Lepisma; species Lepisma saccharinum. Next base: position 10,149,883 of record NC_139255.1, read on the forward strand.
CACCCAGATATAGGATCTTCTGTTTTTTAGGTGTCAGTCCTGTATTTGAAGTTCGTTTTTTGGTTATGCTGACCAAAAGAGGGGTTCATGGCCCCCACCAACTCCACCAACGGCCAGCATCATAAATTGGCAGTTCTCGCAAAATAATTGATTGTTAAATGTCACGTGGTAACTAGGATGCTCTCATTGATAATGCTGGAACATCCGCAAGTATGAGGAAGGCGAAGTGAACGTTACAAAAACATATCACTAGTATACAAGGATATTTATGTAGTATTGTATTAACGTATAAAATATGTACACGAATATGTAGCACAGCAAGGCAAAATATACAGTTCAACGTGATTTAAAGTACTTGTGACTACACACTTAGAAAGAGAGAGAGAGAGAGAGAGAGAGAGACAGACAGAGAGAAGAAACAAAGAAAGATAGAGAGAGAAATAATTTAATAAATTCAATAAATAAATTAAAGAAGAACGTTTGCAGGAAAGTTGGTAAATTAAGGACAGAGTACGAAACTTTGTCCTTCATATTTCACAAATCTCTCTACTTCAGAAATTGTTGATCTTAATGCTGGCTGAGAGATTTATCAAATTTCAAATAACGAAATTGATGCTATTGTTTGTTTGTTTTAGTTACTAATCAAAACAAAATATAACTAACTTCTGGCCAGAAACTATTTATATAAAGTTCTAAATTTGTGTAACAGCAATATTTGTTTGAATATCAATGTCCAATGTCCACTGTAAGTAATAATCAAAATTTAATTATGATATCAACTCGTTTGAATCAGTTTCCAAATTCAAGTACTTAGGAGTAATACTAACAAATAAAAATGATATTAAAGAGGAAATAAAAAGCAGACTTAATTCAGGAAATGCGTGTTTTATCCTCTTCATAAACTTCTTTCTTCGTGTATAATATCTAAGAAAATAAAGTTAAAATATAAAAACAGTAATTTTGCCTGTAATATTATATTATTGTAAAACTTGCCCCCTTACATTAAAAGAGAAACATAAATTAAGAGTATCTGAAAATCAAATCTTTAGAAAGAAATTTCGACCTAAAAGGGATGAGGAGACAGGTGAGTGAAGAAGGTTATATAATTTAGAATTGCAAAATATGTATTCATGTCCAGATATTATTAGAATAATTAATTCAAGACGACTTAGATGAGCAAGCCATGTGGCACGAATGGGAGAGGAAAGAATAATTTCCAGGATTCTTGTTAGGCGAACCTGATGGTAAGAGACCTGTATGATGACCAAGATGAAGATGGAGGGATAACGTTCAGACGGACCTAAAGGAAATCTGTAAAGGATGCTAAAGATAGGATTGATCTTGCCTAGGATAGAGACAGATGGAAGGCTTGTGTTAGTTCAGCCATAAACCTTCGGGTTTAAGAAGGCTAGTTATCAATGTATAAATCTCTGATCAAAACCAGAGATTGCTTTCGTAACAAAAGCACATCGAACTGGCTTGTAAATAGGCATTTTCTATCAATTTTCACAGTGAAATAAGAATGTGCTAGTAGGCCAGAGAATATTTAAGTTAGCATATATGCCAGCTATCTTAATCTCATGTACCTTGACATGAAAGATGGATTTGTAACAATCTTGTAATGCATGTGATGCACATAATATCACGTGACCTCCTGCTCTGCATACGGGCCAACAATTTCAGATATTCCTGATAACTAGACTAATTAGATTATCACATTGAATGTCCGATTGCGGAGGTATACGTTCGAATCTTGATCGTGTGTGATATTCCATCAGCATATGAACCTACTGCATTGATTAACTATTTGCAATGTGGTATGTGAAAGATTCAACTGGCACCAGAGATCCATTTAATTGTGAAATGTATTATTGATTTCATGGACATGTTTGTTCTCACAAAAATTGAAAATCAACAGTCAACGTATTTGTCATACATATACATTTGTAAGTGAAATACATTTTTTCTAACTAATTGTCCTCAATGTTAATTCACTATTTGTATCTATTCACAGTTAAAAGACCCGAAAATTAAGATCCGGTATAACTAACTAAAAAACACTAACTATCTAGCCATTTTAAACCCGAAAATTTATGGCTGCACCAACACAGGCCTCCTATCTGTCCCTATCCTGGGGAATATCAATCCAATCTTTTCCATCTTTACCATTTTCCTCTAGGATCATCTCAACGTTATTTCTTCATCCTTCCTTATAGTCTTTTACCATCAGGTTTCCCAAGAAGAATCCTGTAAACTCTTCTTTCCTCTCCCTTTCGTGCCACAAGGCTTCTTCTGGGCATGAATACGAATTATGCAGTTCCTTTCGACTCATCTATAGAATCATGCAAACATGTAGTCTTGTAAAATTCGACTAATAAGGATAAGTCAAATGTGAAACGGCAAGCAAAAATTATAGGCAAAATTTAGAACAATCTAATTTCTTCTCGTGAACTTTTTGAGGATATGTGTTGTAACTGTTGCAAATATCAGTTCCTCCCTTCTGAAAACAAATATCGGGAGGCTCCTTATATATATATTTCATTATCACTTGTAGTTTTCATTCTATCTAATTTTAAAGATGTGACGTTCAATATAAGCCGTGGGCCGCCTTTGAGACCCCTGTTCCCCCTGTAACGGTTTTGTATTTTTTTTTTACGTTAAAAGATATTTCACCAAATATTCATTATTAATTAGTTTATTAAATTTGTGTAAAAAGTGAAGAATCCAATTAAATTATCCATGTCGCCACATTCCACTGGCCTCATATGTAAGTTTAGGGAAGTTTGGTAAAAACAAGTAAGTAGTGAAATTTTAATATGTATGGATGAATGTATGTATTATAAGAAATGTTATTTTTAGATTGTCTCGGATTCAAAGCTTTGTGTTATACTGTATTTATTTCCCTTAGTTAATGTCGCTTTATGGGTGAATTAATAACATCAAGATGATGATTAGATGTATTTCGAAGGAACAAACACAAAGAATTGTCTCGAACCTAGAAACCTCAGAATGAAGATCATCAGTTGAACACTCAACAAGCATTATAGCTGTATGCACAAGAGAGCAACTCCACTTCAAAAGCTCGGAACTTGTTCAAATATTTTCGGACAAAAATCTGAGCTTGAGCAGTTCACTCCATACAAGTTTGTGAAAACATGAACAGACCAAGTGCTTGAATAATCCCTAACTTCGAGTGCAAATACAGAAACTTCTCGAAAGACAACAAAACACCTCACGATCATCATCATGAAACTACAGAACGGAAACTTAAACGTGGACTTCAGACAAACTTCCTGCACCAAGTTGCTTCGCCTTCTTACTTGTTAGGTCCGCTGAAGACCAAGGTAATTCTAAAGTGTGACTTGGATTTTTGTTAGTAGAACTGGTGAACAAATCTTATTGTTCGCTCCCGTCATCCAACAAGAAGACACTTTTCTTATTTCGGCCGCTGTTTGTAACATTTTCAGGAAGGTAATAGTGCTGTAGGTAGACTAATACACATAAAAACACTCATTTCCATCGAACTGATGTATTCGTTGCAAATCTACATTATTTGCAGCCAACCTGCAATGCATCTCTTACATAGCGTCGCTTCTCTCTTCACAGACTATTCACTCTCTCACTTTCAGTAGGCACTTGTGTCCAGAGAATAACATGGCGGCCATCTTGGCTCCAAGGTACGGAACATACCGCCCACCTTGAAATGATTAATTTCAACACTTTTCAAAGTACTTACATAGAACACAGTTTTGCTGAACAAATGTAAATTGGAGGCAATTTTGCCAAAATTTCCTACTGAAAATGACAACACAAAATTAAAAAGAAATTGAACAAACTAATGAATGCCTATTATGCATAAATTTGAAAGTTTAAGTTCTTTCTCATTGGTGTTCAACTTCACTCACTGGTAAAAGGGACAGCTTCACTGCTGGCCTCTTGTATGTTCCTTTACTGGTTCTCACTGTTGCTGCTCTAACCAATCCATCTTCACCTGGATGAACGTTGATTACTCTGCCAAGTTTCCACTGTTGAGGTGCAAGTAGATCATCTCTGACCACAACCAAGTCATCGGCCTGTAGATTCCGTTGCTCCCTTCTCCACTTAGGACGTTGTTGTAACTGAGAAAGATAATCCCTACACCATCTGTCCCAGAAATGCTGTGTCAGCCTTTGCACGAGCTGCCACTTCGACAGTCTGTTCATTTTTATTGTAGCAAAGTCCATATCTGGAGTAGCTATCAATGCATCTCCTATTAAGAAATGGCCTGGAGTAAGTGCCTGCATGTCGTTGGGATCACTGGATAGAGCAGTTAACGGTCTGGAATTCAAACATGCTTCTATTTGTGTTAATACTGTATACAATTCCTCAAAGGTAAGTATGGCATTCCACACAACTCTTTTGAGGTGGTATTTAACTGATTTGACACCACTCTCCCACAAGCCTCCTGCATGAGGATTACGAGGAACATTAAAATGTCACTGGATGTCTAAGCTGCTTAGAGCACTTGAAATAGTTTCATTGTGCTTTGGTTGTTTTGCCAATCTCATGAATTCCTTTAACTCTCTATTTGTGCCAACAAACGTTGTTCCACAATCACTGTAAATATTACTGGGTTTTCCACGACGAGATACAAATCTCCGAAGTGCAGCCAAAAACGTCTCTGTAGTACCACTGCTCACTATTTCTAAATGAACTGCTTTCGTTGCGAAACAAACAAATAAGGCAATATAACCCTTATACCGCTTACGAGAGCGTCCAACCATTTCCTTCAACAGTATGGGCCCTGCATAATCCACACCACAGTTTATAAATGGACGAGAAGGATTGATCCTAGATTCTGGTAAGCTACCCATTAATTGTTCCCCAGCTTGTGTACAAAAGCGATGACAAGTTATACATTTCTTCACAATGTTACGCACTGTATCTCGCCCTCTCAGTATCCAGAATGTTCGTTGCAATGAGGACAACACTAACTGAGGACCAGCATGAAGATTAAGTAAATGTTCATTTTTAATTAATAAGTGAGTCAATTTGTGCTTCGCAGGTAGCAACATTGGATGTTCATGGTCCACTGTTATTCTTGCTTTGTGTAGCCTCCCTCCAACACGAATGACACCTGCCTCATCAACAAAGGGAGCCAAACACAATAACCTGCTTTTTGTTGGCAGGGGAATTTTAGCTTGTAAACAATGTAATTCTGCTGAGAATTCACTTTTCTGAGCTTGTTTTACAAGAGAGGTCGTTGCTGTCATAAGCTCTTTAGTTGTCAATGCTCCTTGCCTTCTCTGATTCACTGACTGACGAGCATTGAACACAAATCGTTGGATCCATGCCATTATTCTCTGCATTTTAGAAAAGCTTGAATATCTACTGATCAGATCTTCTACTGTACTGTACCTAACTGTAATGGCAATCTTCTTCTCTTCTTTTGTAACTTCTTCCAAAATTTCGTTGCTTGTCTCATGATGATCAAACGTTGCCAATGAAGTTGCTCGTAAGAACTCTGTTCCCGCCCACCATAACTCACACTGAGCTAAGGCTGAAGCACTGATACCTCTTGTAGCAAGATCTGCAGGATTTGATTTTTCCAGGATGTGTGACCATTGTTCACGATGACGACTCTCCTGCACTTCTGCCACTCGATTTGCTACAAATGTTTTCCACCTGCTTGGTGTTGAGGATAACCAAGCAAGCACAATGGTAGAATCAGTCCACACACACGCATCTTCCAATTTGTAGGATAGTGCATTGGAGATTACTACGAGCAATCGTGTCAATAAAACTGCGCTGATAGTTCTAGCCTTGGTAGAGACATTTGCTTGATTGGAGCCACCTTAGTCTTTGCTCCTACCAACCTCACTTCAACATGACCATCGACATAAACTGAGCAAAGGTACACTACCGCACAGTATGCTTGTTGTGAAGCATCACAGAAACCCACTAATTGACAAGCAATAGCATTTGCAAATACAATAGCACGTTTGATTTGTAATTGTTGCAGTACAGGAAATTCACTACAAAAATGTAGCCACAGTTCGCATGTTTCAACGGATAATGCCTCATTCCAGCACAACTTTTCTTTCCACAATTCTTGAATGAGTATTTTTGCTTGTATGACTGTTGGGGATAAGAAACCAAGAGGATCAAACAATTTTGCAATGTCAGATAACAATAGTCTTTTCGTCAATGTATGACGTTTTGGTGGTAAAGTCACAAGAAAAGTGAAGTGGTCAGCACCAGGATGCCACCTTAGACCTAACGTTTTCACAAGTTCACTGCAATGGATATCTAAAGGCACATTAGTTTCTCTCAACTCTACAGGTACTGCTGTCAACACTTGTGGCTCACTAGACGACCATTTACGTAACTCAAAACCACCCTTTGCTAGTAACTGTATCAATTGTGACTGCAATTCGATAGCTTCTTCCACATTGCTGGCACCAGATACCAAATCGTCAACATAAAAATCATTTAATAACGCTGGGGCTGCTAATGGAAATGCACTCATTTCATCAATAGCTAACTGCTGAAGACACTTTGTTGCAAGATAAGGTGTACTGGATGTCCCATACGTTACCGTGAGTAGCCTATAGTCCCTTATCAATTCTTTAGGATTGTCGCGCCACACTATTCGCTAAAAGTCTGTATCTGATGGATGGATCAATATTTGTATATACATTTTGGAAATTTCTGCACACAAGGGAATTTGATGCTTCCTGAACCTGAGTAACAATGGAAAGATATCACCTTGCAATTTTGACCCAACTTGAAGCTTATCGTTGAGACTAATCCCTGTTGAAGTCACTGAACTGGCATCAAAAACTACACGAAGAGGTGTACTGGTGGAATTTGGATTGATTGCAGCATGATGCGGTAATATAAACTATCACATGGTTTCTTTTTCACTTCACTTGCAGGAACAGGCTCCATATGTCCCAAGTCTAAATATTCATGCATGAATTCTGAGTAATTCTGATGAAAAACAGGAGACCTTGCAAACTTCCGTTCCATTTGCTGTAATCTCGCCACAGCTGTTTCACGAGAGTATCCTAAGGGAGGACTGTCTTCCTTGAATGGAAGGCCCACACTGAACTTATTGTTTTCTCGAACATGAGTCATAGAAAAGTGCTCTTCACATTGTATCTCCTCTAATGTCAGATGCCTTTGTCTTGGGACCTCCTCTACCTCCCAGAACTGGCGAAGTGCACTATCAAGACTACAAGATGCATGAAATGATGCTACTGCCCTTACCTTTGGAAAGTCCACACTGTCACAAAGAATCCAACCAAGAACAGTACGTAGTGCAGTAGGTGTTCCCTTTGGCCCAAGACGTTTGCCACTTTGCATAAGAAAAGGAAACAAATCTGCTCCATGTAAAATGTCCACCGGTTCCATCACATAAAACCTTGGATCTGCCAACTTCAGTCCTTGAATATGTGTCCACTTCCTGAAGTCTGGTAAAGGTTCCCTGGGAATGTTTCCTGTTATTTTAGGAAGTACGATTGCCCTTGTGGTGAATGTTTTCCTTCTGCTACTGGGTTGGAATTGTAGATTCACTACTGCACTGCCTACACCTACACCCGTTGCTGTAATTCCATTCACAGTGATGTCTGCCTTATGCTGACGTAAGCCTAATGTTTGCACACAGCGTGAGGTCACAAAGGAAGTCTCTGAGGCACAGTCCAGGCCCATGTAGCACACATTCTTGGGCCAACGTTGGGTGATTGTCGGCATGGTTGGGAAGTGGTTGGTAGTTCTAGCCAACGAATATCTTACGTTGGGCCAATGATTCACATTGTTGGCAGACATGGTTGTCAATTACGCCCATATTGTAGGTTGGCCCAACATTGCATTCAAGGTTTGGTACAGTGGCCAGTGACGTTATGCCAAACGAGAAAGAGGGAGTAAAATTCCCCCTGTCGATCAGCAAGACCCTACAGTGAGAAATAAATTCTGTTTAACGTTAAAAAATGTGCAAAAGCAATCACTTAAAGTGAAAATGACTTGTAGAATTAGATATTTCCAGAGCTTGAACATTTTCCGTCCCGAAAATTTCCCGACTTCCCGTCGAGAATGTCGGAATTTAAAAAATTTCCGACCCCGTCCCGACCCAAAAAATGCTGTCCCGCACACACCTCTAAAAACGATCACTGGAAATAGCGTGTAAAATTCGAGTTTTATGAAGTGTCGGGAAAAATAAAATATTTCTCGTCCCGAAAATTTTCCGATTTACTAGGAAAATGGTGAATTTTCCCCGTCCCGACCAGAAATTTTCTGTCCCATACTTACCTAATGTGAACGAATAGTGCGAATTCAATTTCTATTGCGCTACAATGTAAAGCTTAGGGCAACCAAATGAAGAACGAAATTCTTTCAGGACAAAACGAACCTCGGGCTGTTGCCGGAAAGTATAGCAAAGAACATTCTCAATGAATTTAGTTAAATATAGACGTAAAAACGATGGTGTGCTCTTTGATTTGTTCATCCTCCGGAGAATTTTTTAAAAATAATAATTTCACATAACGATTTATATCGAAATACATATAATCGATGTGTGTTTGAAAGTCGATTGTGACTTTGTGATGGCGGCCAAAGTGGATACGGATATGTGACGACTGACGAGTAAAATGTTTTTTTTTTACTGAAGACGACGTTGACAAAGGTAAGTGACACACTGATTTAGTTCGATAATAGTACAGAGAATGAAAAATAATGTTATAATTTACTTGCAGAGTTATTCATATTTACATAGTTATAAAAGTTATGCATTCCGAGGCAGTTTTTGGTAACGGTTAGATTTTTAAGAATGTACAAAATAGCATTGTATGTATCAACATTTTCTCCCGGATTTCATTATTAAACATGTCTAGGAACCTACGACCAAAAATTGGTGAGAGTATCACCATGAAATCGGGATGTAATAGATCGAACATGTGCCAGTTTTCTTTTCTTGGGGACCAAAAATTCAATTTTTGTGGGTCTCTTAATTGCAATTGAAATTATAAATTATTTCCTTGTTATGCATTATGAGAAACATCGACGATTTTTTCGAGAGAGACTCTGAATCACACAACCTCAACGAAGAATGTTGAAAGAGTATTTTTCGTATCTTTCCAGTTGCCAGTTGCTCAAGTTCCTTTTGTTTTATTGTGATTTCATCATGTTATGAATGCAATTTTTACATGGTTTGATTTCGATTTACTTCTGCTAGAGTGCCACACACGTAAATTTGCCGTTGCGTAGAAACGAATTTTCGTTTCGTCTCCCTCTCTCTTAGCATTATGTGTTCTACCCTGCTCGAAAACCTTCGCTATTGTTGCCACATTGTCATTCCATTCCTGGACACACTCGCGCAAACATAATTGAAAACAATTGAATAGCGCTTCAGCTCGCGGTTCCCACCGTTCGGTAGGGACGCTAATGTGGCAATATAGCACGGCGTAGTGCTTGCTTCTTTTATGCAGTGCATGTTCATTGGATAGCTAGTAACTAGTGTTGCCAACTGTAATAATGAAGCACTATTTCTGTCACGGAAGGGTAAAAGGCAGGTAAAGTAGCGGTGAGTTTTGTTGGATTGGAAGCACCATATTTTTATTTTATACTAAGTATTTGACCGGTTTGACGTTGTGTGCGTGTATTGCGTGTGTGTATGTAAAAGTGTGTGTTTGCTAATGAACGTTAAATTCCATAATGCCTCCAGTTCTGTCGAAGTTGAAATCAAAAACCTTGCATAGCCAAGCTCGGGAAATTCTAAGCAACGTGCACGAGTTCATGAAGGAGGAAGCCAGTCATGGTGTTAGCATCCCAATAAAGCATTTTGGCAAGAGAGCAGCGAACAGCAGCAACAAATTGTTCATATTTCATAATTTGGGAATTATTCAAAATAAATAAATTATGTGGCTCCAACATCATTTCAACTCTGGCTCCGGCACGTGTTCTTGTAGAAATTGCATAGAGGAGGCTGTCATTTTTGCTGCTTAATGCGATACATATTGTTTTCTGTGTTAAAATTGCCATGCTTTGATGGGTGACCAAGTTCATAGCAGGGCCGGCGGAAGGGGAGGGCGAACCGTCCCATCGCCCAGAGCGGCAAAATTTGAAGAGAAGAAAAAAATAAGCCTATTGAAAACTGTGATCGAGCGAGATATTCTTTTGCGCTGAATAGTATTGAAATAGCATAAGAAGTCTCATTATTTATTTTATATTTTGATGTTTTAGTTAGGAATATATTGATTTTCAATTTTCCGTTGCTGCGTAATGACCGGGGGGGGGGGGGTCGAAATAGAGCGGCATCTGCCGCCACCTCCCAGGGAGGCAAAATGACTAGCGCCGGCCCTGGTTCATAACAAAAGAAAAAGCCGCGCAGCTTATCGTCTAGTGGCAGTATATGTACTTGTTATTGTTGTGGAAGCCGGCATCCTTTGTAAATGTACAACAAAGGCAACCGACTGTCGCCGATCTCAGAGAGGAAATAATAATACTGCTTCAGGAGGAGTGTTATGGTGCAATTGTAGCGGTTTAACACGTTGGCATGTTATTATCTGCCGTTGCAGTTCCATACCAGTGTATACGGGTTTTGGGAGTGAAAAGTTAGAACGCCACCAGTGCATTAATGCAATGAAAAATAATATATATATTTTTTTATTTTGTTTGAAATCACTCAAATAAGGAATCGTATGAAGAAGTCTTCTTTGCAGCATTTTTGGTAATTTTACTTATGTGTTAGTTCATATTTTGCGAATTTTTAGTCCATATGTATGTAGCTACATACATAGTCACTTGTTAGTACATATTAATCCTAGTCCTGGTATAATGCATGACGTTTAAAACTCAACGTTAGATAGACCTGAATTCTCTAATTTTATTGTTGTACGTAACAGCTGTGCATCGGCGCACCGCAGCGATTTTTCTATCTGCTCCATTAGCAACACTGCTTCTTTAGTTCTGTCGCGCATTGCACGGCAGAATTATCTGCGCTGGACTCTAACACCTATTGCAGAGTTGTAGCGATTGCTTAAGATTTTGTTCAATATGTGCCTTTGTGGTAAATGTTTACTATCCTTCGGACACCTATAACTTCTGAGTTTCGTCAATTATTGACATTTCTACTTACCTATCTGCTTCGCGGATCATTTTTTAACGTGTATTCACGTTTTTTTGATCATTTTTTTTTTTAAAAAAAAAGTGTTTTTGTAACTGAAGAACGTACGTTTCCGCAAATGGTTTGTGGGTCTATGTGTCAATGGTTTGTGGGGCTATGCGGGAATGGTGTGTGGGGCTATGCGAGAATGTTGTGTGGGGCTACGCATATTTTTTTCGAAACCAATTTTTAACTATTGTAACCTATTGTGACCCTACCTAACCTAACCTTACCAGAAATGGTTCGTGGGGCTATGCATCAATGGTTGAATTTCCGCTATGAAACATTCCCACATCACACAAAACACCTTCCAGATGTTAGACAATACTACAGGAACTTATTACGTTAAGTAGTTTCTTCTGTAGAAATGAAGAAATCTGTCCGAAGGATAGTAAACTAGTACCGGAAGATACACTAACATGTTTGTAACTGTACAACGACACACTGTAGCTATTTTCCTGTTTCAATTTGTAATATGTATATTGTACTGATTGCAAGAGATTGATCTTTTACTTTTACTGGCATCTTCATTCTAGGTGAAGGCAAAGCAACTTCGGCTCTACAATCTACATCTGGGTCAGACAAGAGAATTGCAAATTGCCAGTTTCATGGGAGTAGTTTATCTGTTATTTCACGTCATCGGCCAAAAATTGAGAATAGACTGTTAGAAATACATGAAAATCAGAAGCTTATTTTGGAAAATTTGAATCCAACATTGATATCCTCAAATCAGCCCTTGCCTGAAAATCTAAAGCTTCCTTGTCAAACAGAGGATGACATTCAGAGGGTGGAAGAGTGGTTACTTTCTTCTCCTGAGCACATGAAGCAGATGGTAAGTTGACATATTTCCGTGAGTGAAATCATTAATGTCAAACTATTTTTTTTGTGTTAATCGAGCAGTTAACATTTTCAGCAAATTGACTGTAGCTCAAAGTGGTATGTTGTAATTTAAGAGAGATCAATTACATTCTAAACTCCATGTGCTCCTTTTACTTCAATATAAGTTTCACTGAAAAAATCATGCAAATTGAAGTATTTCAGTTTTCATAAAAATTCCGATCTCAAGGAGACGTCTCAAATTCGTTTATTTTGTTATTTTTCACATTTGTACTTACCTATTATGCATTCCTAAAGATTCTTTAAGGTGGGATTTCGCTTTTTTGACGAAAATAATTTCAATTTTGCACATATCGAGTAATTATTGTTCGTTCCTTTTTCGCTTGCGTTACACACAATATGGTGGGCAAATCTTGACTAACGTTGTCTATCATCAGTGGGTATGCAGTGTTTCCAACCTTCCTAACCAAAAAATAACTACTTCCCTAGTTAAAAGAAGGGTTATCTTAGTTACGGTAGGTTAGGTTAACATAGTTAAAAAAGGGTTACATTAGTTACGTTACATTAACTTTGTTAGGTTAACATACTCAAAAATCATGCACATTAAGATGCAGATTTACATAGGTTATGTAACGTTAACATAGTTACAAATATGTGTGGTTGGAAACACTGACCGAGGGTTACGTCATGAAATGCTCACAACATCTGGTTTATGTAGTGGAAGGAAATAGAGGCAACAGCTTTTGTGCATCAGAGAGACAAACCTTAATCTAGAAAAATACATGATTTACCGGCCAAATAAATTGAACGATGGAAGAAAACACTTCCATGACCTTTCAAAAGTGTACAGAAACTCAGTTCCGTTCTGTAAAATTGAAGAAATACGTTTCCCGGAGATTGAAATTTTACGATAAAATGTGTACCTTGTATCGCCCACAGTGCAGTCAGTGCTTCTTGATTGAATTAATGTTTCGTTGTAGGAATCATACATGAGTTTCATTGGAGACAAAAACCTACAACAAATTGAGTGAAGAATTCTGGATAAAATATTTTCTAATGCATTGGCAGCAAGTCATAACTGGACTGGAGAACACAACAAAATACCTTTCCGACATTTGAAATTATTGGAACTTGCACCAAGTAAGTTAGAAGGCTGTTCTTTTTTTCTTTTCTCAATTGGTAACTAAATTTGGCTGTAGGGCCATTACTTGTTGATGTAAAATCCAAATAATGTACATGATGGAAAGTTTTAGAACATTTAGTATTAACAGTAAGCATTCTTTTACATAAGTCTTTAAAAATCCTCTAATAAGGACATTTCAAAAATGTATTCTGAGAAGAAACATTTTTATTTAAAAAAAAACTTATTTGTTGTTTAATTTTACCATTGCTTTTGGTATATATATTTTTTTTACTTCAGCTGTCTTATTTACTTAATAGGAAAAACTAATATTATATCATGTAACACTGAAGTATTCTGCTTTTACTAGAACAGTGTTCATAAGTGCAAACTCATTTGTCACATTTCAGCAAGCCTGGCTCAGTTAGTTGAGCTTTCACTTTATATTCAGAAGGTAATGAGTTAGATCTCAGATGAGGCCAGGCTAGCCATGCAGTTTCTTCCCTGCAGTTTTACATCACTCAGACGAAATGAATATTGTGGCAAATCTCTGTAATTCCTTTCTCATCCTTTCCCTACCATATAGTCATGGGCTTCCGGATGGGGTGCCCCCCCCCCCGGAAAATGAAAGTCAACCAAAAATTATGTATTTCACACATATAATTTCATTTTAGCCACAATAATATCTGTTAATTGTTGCATGAACACCATAAATTCAAATTTGAGCAATTTGTTTTTAGGAAACAACACTATTTTGGGGGGAAAATGTGCCTTGTTTGCCCCCTACCCTGGGAAAAAAATACCTTCCTTGCCCCTCCCTGGAAAAAATCCTGCGGACGTCCATGCATATAGTATAAGTAACTGTCTAGATGTGAAGGATTAATGTCACCCCATATGGATAATATGTGAATATTAGTTTCCTTTCATGGGACAGGGAATAAGTTTAATCCTCATACTAAAGATAGGCCCAAGTACACATATCATATGGTATGTTACATTTTAGTTCATCCATGGATCTAACAGTTTGAATTGTTTATAGTTTCAGTTCGAAGGAATTCATGTACAACAAATGCATCAGATTATGAAATACACTCAGTGATACAAAGCTGGTTCCGCTTTGTCAATGATAGAAATGGCAGCCGGGAGCAACGTAGAAAGGAAAAGGCAAGTGCAGGAATATCAAGAAATAAATAAACAAGTAAAGACTGGTGATAGTTTTTCAGCAAGATATGAGAGACGAGTCATTTCTAAAGCTGCAGAAATTATAATGAGTGAATTTCATGAAGTCCCTTCTGTTTCAGGATCTACAGACATAATTCAAAGTGGTTGGTTCTGTTGTTCAGACTACAAGTTCATTTGACTGTATCAAATCTATACTTTTGCATGAAAATGAGAATTGTATTGTGGGAACAACCTCACCTGATGATTGCTTCTTAATGAAAGATGGTGGGTGATGTTGTTGTTGTAAACTCCATTGAAAAGGATTGTAGTAATGATGGTTTGTACATATAATTTAAATTGAACATTTTCATAAACAAATTGGACATTTTCACTTCACCTCTTCCAAGCAGTAGATTGTTTATGTTTAAGTTAAAATAATGTAAGAACAGAGTTATTGTATCCTCAAGTTATTTACATAAAAAGTATATTCGTATATTCTTACAGCAGATTTCGCTGACACATCAGCATTTGGATGTATTCTATTTTGTAATAATAAGCTATTCTATTGAAATGACATTATTGTGTTCTTTGACACCTAAATTGTCAACCTCTTGCACCTTTTTTCCTTCTATAAATACAATAGCATCTTGCTACTTTTTTTTGTAATGTATGACGGTAATTATAGTATATGTAAAATTCGTTTTGCTTATTGGCTCCGCTAAGAAATGTTTTACTTTTATAATGATAAATACATAAGTTTTTTTATCATTCCTTGTATTCTTCTCCAGTGTTTGAAAATGTCTTAATAAATTTTTATACATACAAGAAATGATGCAATTGTTTGTAAAATATTTATTAATATTATAAAGAAACTTGCCAAAGTATTAACATTGAGTAGTGTAATCAACCCGGTTCTGCGCCCTTAAGTGAGGATAAAAAAAACCTGAAAAAAACTCACTTTCTCTCCACGTTCTGCGACTCATTTATTGCGCTGACGATGTTTCCCAGCGTAGAAAACAGCACCAAAACATCAAAAACTCACTTTAATTCACTGAAGTGAGCCACAATGTTGCCAACCTACGAAAATTTCATCAAAACCTAAAAAAAAAACAAAAAAAAACTCACTTTCTCTCCACGTTCCGCGCATTTATTCGTTGCGCTGACACAGCGTGATGAGTAAATAATGCACTTTCTCATTCTTGAAGTACGAATGCACCTTATCGTAATTTTCCAAGTCCCGGTCAAATGTTTATATATCGTGACCTTTGTAAACCTACCTCTCTTGGGAACGATGTGCCACACACACACGCGCGCGCTGGCGCCTCTTATTATTTTCGTATTGTGACGCAAGCAAACAAACAAATAATTTTTTTGTATTTTTTTAAGATTCCTGGCCCCTAACCCCGCCAGGTGCGTGGTGCCCAACCCAAAAAGGTTCTAACGGCTGCGGTTATAGATAACCACACCTCTATAGAGTTTTCACGTGTTTTTTTTTTTTTTCTCTCAAACTTCCATGAAACTCTACAGAGGACCTCCGTAATGCATGCAACGTGTACTAACGACTCTAGTGTTATTTGATGTTGTAATATTTTTGGATATAGAGTTTTATTGTGAGATAGATAAAAATAATTATGTTTATTATAATATTTTCTTGATGAAGATGGAGAATGTGTGTGTTATAAAAACTAAAGTTGCATGCTTTTTTTCCTAGTGTGTGTGTGCTTGATGTTCGACAGCATCTGAAACGATAAAAAAAAAGAAAAGAATTTTATTGTTAATTTTCTCATGTAAAAACAACAAAATTTTGTGCAAATTCTGATTGTCTCGTGCTATAGTGCAAAAAACTGATGAAAAAAAAAAAGATATTGTAACTGATAACTGGTGAAATTGACATTGTAACTGATCTGAACTAGTGAAATTCGTATTATTATTGTGCTAGCACAAAATTCTTATTGTAACTGATTGTGCAAGAAAAAGATGTTAAACCTGTTAAAACTGCTCTGTGACCCTCTCGTTCTTCACGTCGTACGCGAAAGACTTCTCTGCAATCAGGATGACGCTGCACACGGTATCATCGGGCAGCGCGTCGTGGAACTCGCAGACGATCTTGATGTTGGTGCGATCGTTGACCACCACCTGCTTCCTCTTCGTCGTGTTGATGACGAACATCGGCCTGCGGATTTTGAATTCGCTGGGGGTGTAGTATACGTCCACGTTTCCCTCGGTCACGCGCTTGTAAGCTGTGTAAGCTTCGTAAAGTTTGAGGTAATCGTCTTTGGTCATGTCGAGGTTGTAATTTTCGCGCGGGAACACTTCGTTCCTACCATTCTTGAGATAAACGTTCTTGATCTTGCAGTTGTCGAACTTGCTGGAATCTTTTTCCTTGTTGTTATCGCGCCCGGTCTGAAAGAGCACTACGACGAAATCTGGCATGTCGAACTGTATGTTGTTGAACTGAGTCGTCACGTCGAATTCCATGTGACTTCCCGACGCCAACTTCTGCACGCACTGGTAACCGTGAAAGTGAATCGGCACCTGAGGACTCTTCAAGATCTCCGCTTTGTACTTGAGGGCGTAGTTTGTTTTGTATTCCACGATCGGCATTCTCAATTCCATGCTCCGGATGACGCACTTGGCTGCTTCGGGTAATGTGTTGGCTATCGGCGTGCCGTCGGCGTTCAAGTTGGTGTATCGCATCAGTGCGTTGTTGTCGTTGGCCGCTCTTCGAAACGTGACGCGCAATCCTCCCTTCCACATGATCTCCTTGTAGTCGGAGAAGAATCCCGGCAGCAGACGCATGGGAAAGAGCACCGTGTGACTTCTCGTCGATATTTTCGTTCCCGCTTCGAACCCTCCCGCTTGATAGTATGCCGCGTCTGTTTTGGATAATTTCAATGTTCCCACTGCCGTCGACGTGATGCCTGGATAATCTATTCTGTCGATGACGGTGTTGCGTTTCCTCACCTCCACCTGCGAGAACAGGTGAGGCACGAAGTTGTCCACGAGTTTCAAATTTGCATTGGGCGGAAACGCTTCTCCGCTTTCCTTCTTCACCACGTCGAATTGAAGGTAGAGGTCCGCTCTGTGAGGATGAACGAACCCGTCGCCTACGTCCACGTCGTATTCGATCTCCCGGTTCGCTTCGTTGAGATTGGCGAACGTGCGACGGTTCGGAGGGAAAGATTGCAATTCGTAACTTTCGATTTGCTCCATTTTCACTATGTATGGGTTATTTATTATACGTTGATCTCCACGATGGCCGTCGTAGTGGCACCTGCGAAATCCACCACGTCTCCTTTCTCGTTCGTCACCACCAACTCTATGTCGTCTATGCGGTTGCGACATACTGGAAAATAGATCGGCGAAGAGGGCGTGTAGATGATCGGTTCCATGAATTCGGAACTGGGTTTGAACGTGGCGATGATTCCCGTCTGCTTGTGACTTCCCAGCAACCCCCCGTCCGAAGATTTAGTGATCATTCCTTCCGCCACGTTACAGTGAACGTTCAGAGTCTCTATGGCCAGAAATTTAGGAATGTTTGCTGCCGTGTGCTTGATGCCAGCTTCGAGTTTTGTGTCGTTCTCGAAACCTAAAAGTTCACCCATGGTACCCAGGTCCACGGTCTCCGTCGCCGACACGATTTCCACTCTGTGCGTGACCGAATTTTGAGAAAGGTACGTGCCTTTGGGTAACTGAGCTTGCAAAGTGGAAAGATTGTATTGACCTGGCGTGACGACGATGTGTTCGCTTCCGACGCTAATTTTGTTGTTGTGATGCGTGACGTTAGGTATGAGGTACATGCTGTAGAATGCACGCAGAGCTACGGATTTAGGATAGACGATGTCGTCGTGCAGCGTGAGTTTCAAGATCGAAGATTCGCTCGTGAGATGGAACACGCCCATCGTGTTTAAGGTTCCACAATGCTTTTTGGAAATCTTTGATCGTAGGCTTATTTATTTTAGAGAGAAACGTGAGCACGGAGAGACAGAGATGACCGCAGTTCACGTCTCCGAAATTTTGAATGCGTTCGTCGTTGTAGTATATAGAGGTTTTGTTTGTTTTCAGATAATGAACTAAATTTGTAGGTGGAACGCCTCCGAAAGAATCGAAAACGAATGCTTTGTTATTGTCGTTTTTGTGGTAACATATCCAATGCGTGCCTGGATTTTCTTGACTGTCCAAGTTGACTACGCCGCATTCTTTTCTTTTAACGCTTGAAGGTAACGAGTCGGACATGAAAACTCCTCTGAAGTTTTTGATTTGTAATGGTTTGATCAGAGATTCAATGTCTCGGTTGGTGAGTGCTGCTGTTTCTTTTTTTAAAACTTTTTCATCACACCCTTCCCCTCTTTCTTCTCCATGGCCAGATTATGACGTTTCTGTTCTTCCAACTCGGCTTTGTTCTTCTTCGAGTCGATGACGGTTTTCGCGATGGCGGCGCTTCCGCCGGCCAAACTTCCAACGGCCCCCAATGCTGCCAGGATGGCCGGGATGCTGAATATGAAACCTCCGATTTTTTGCTGTTTCCGCGAACGCTGCAAGCGTCTCAATTGAGGTGTGCTGAGAAGTAATTTCATTCCGTGTCCTTTCGTCAAGCAAGAACGTTTCTTCTCGCGTTGTTTCTTGGTGAGTAACCCATCGAGGGCACCTAGATTTTTTAGATTGGAGTATGGTATCTGGTACACGACACCCTTGGGCTTCATGTTTTTTTTTTCACGGTATGTTATTTATATATAAATGTTCTGAGATTTTTTTTCGTGTAATTTTTTTTTCACGGTATGTTATTTATATATAAATGTTCCGAGATTTTTTTTTGTTTCGCGCAATTTTTTTTTCTTTCAAGGATATACTCCGCGCAGCGTTGTTAAACAAATTCTATTACGTGCTTCGTTTTCTTACCAAGAAGTTCCTTTGTCCCCTTGTACACGATTCGAGTTTTGTTCTCGATTAAAATAGATAGCTTCTCGTCGGATAACATGTTAGCGTATCGATCCGGTAAAAATAGACTGTATTGTGCGTTGAGCAACAGACGCACCTTGGGACCGTACTGGGTAGAAACGATTGAACCGGAAGTTATCGTGTAAGGTTTGTCGACTTCCAATTCCTGAATTTTTACATACTCGACTGACAAATTTAGCATTTGTTTTAATGCTTGGAGATCACTCATTTTTTTCACTTATATCGAAGGAGAAAAATTTCAGTGTTAGAGAAATTTAATTTTTTTCACAATGTGTGTTATTTATATATACACCGAAGATTATTTTTTTTTCACGATGTGTGTTATTTTATATATATTTTTTTTCACGAGATTTTTGTATCGAAGATTTTTTTGTCTGTGTTAGAGGAAGAAAGTTTGTGCTTCGGAAAACGCGATGATGCGCGTGATGATATCTTCCGTCTCTTGTTTCGACTTATGCCAATCATCTGTGAATCGTCTTCTCCCCTGCCTCGCCTCGTGCAGTTTATCTAACCTATCGTTTAATTTTTCCCCTGCGGCCGAAAGAAGAGTGTCGAGATCACCGCACCTCATGCCGCTAATCTCCCGAAGATAATCCTTGACAGCCATTTCACAAGGGATGCGAAATTCCGGTGTTGATCTCGCTATGATCAAAAGTTTTCTTATATCCTCACAATCTCCGTTTACTGCATGTTTGAATATTTTACACAGCAGTTCGTGTGGCAAGTCGGTTATACCAGACATGATGTTTTTTTTTTTTTTTACTGTATGTTATTTATATACCCCACCCAAGTTTTTGTTTCGTGTTCATGGCTATGGTGGTGCCCAGTGGCGCAACTCTTTCTCCCAGCGATGCGTCTCTGCTGACGAATCTTTCGAAAGCTGCGTGCTCTAACTTTCTGTCTGCTTCGTGACGTGCATCCAGATCGGTGCGAGTGGTGTTGTAAGCGATGTCGTGATCTTTGCATGCAGCATCCAACAGATTCACACCCCCTGTCTCCTTTCTCCAATCTTTTCTCGAGTTTGGTACCCGGTCCGCAGTACTGGTAGCCAGGTAAATGCATCTCGAAAGGTAACTTGTTGATGATGTCGTTCACGAGTCCCTTTCCTTCGGCCACGTTCCAGAATCTCGGAGGCAGCGTGTTGATAATTTTGATGAGGTAACCTATGCCCTTGTCGTCGTTCACGATGAAGTTGGAAAGTTTGGCGCTGATCATGTCCACGATGCCAACCTTCTCGTTGTAGAAATTACGATTGCCTGTATTCTCCTCTCCTGCAATAACCAACAATCGGTCTATGAGCTTGCGCACGTCGTCCACCCAAACGAATTCTTTGGGTAACGTGTTGTAGAGTTTGACGCCGCTGCCTGTTTTGACCTGGTTCCAAATCGGTTTGATGAGATTTCTGTACTTCTCACCGCTGCTCGATTTCACCCTATTCTGCGAGGCGTCGTTGTTCTGGTACAAGGCATCCGTCATGATCCAAATTTCCTTGTAACTCTGGTAATCTTCGTCGGTGTAATATTTCGGCTGCTTTTTGGCAACGAGTTCCCACAGTCCCACCGTACCCGGATACCTGTTCCAACTATCCTTCTCGCCTAAATTAACTTTAATGTCGTTGCCTTCGAAGGTCACCTTCGATTTTCCAATCTTCCAAACCACACCTCCGCCTTCGTTGCTCTCCATGCTCGGATACAATCCGAACACTTCATCCTTGTCGAATTTCCCCGTGCTCAGGTAGTCTCGTGCCAAAGGTCCCAACTCGATCTTATCCAAAGACGACGACGTGCTACCTATGGCTCGACGTCGTGCCGGTACGTCCTTCAGTTCGAACGGCGTCGAAGGAATGCTCGAAATGGGCGTGGGTACGGTGTAACTTTTAGCTGCAAGTGGTACGAGTTCGTTGATCAAATTTTTATTTTGTTCCGTGACGCCTTTAATTTCTTTACCTAGATCGCTGATGGCGTCGATCACAGGTTGATCTTGACGTTTCTTCTCTTCGTAGAATCCGCGATTCTCGGATTTCCAACCTTTGAAGCGTTTCGCGAGGTAATCGCGAAGCTTGAGATTTTCGTCTTCGATTTTTCGTTTCGTCATAACGTTATTTATACACGTCGTTTCTCACAACGTTGCAACGTTTAGAAAGTCGTTGATTTTGTTTCTGTATTTTCCGTCGTTGGGTTTCCTCGTCATGTCGATCGTCGCGAATCCGAAATCGTCACTGTTCCAACAGTGGGAGCAGCAGCGTTCCGAAAATTGATTGTAGTTTATGTCTCCGCCTACGTAGTCATCGTACGCGTGCTTGAGGTTGGTGTGATCTTGACGAAACAAACATATGAAATTAGCGTTGTCGCGTACTAACTGTTTTGGAATTTTGGAAAACGTTTGAGCTAGGAAGAAGCAATCCATTCCTTTGTGACGACCTTGCGTGAAAAAGTTGCGAATTTCATTTTGATTTTCCAGGATGACAACGACTGAATTTTCACGACAATCGTCGAGTGGTTTTATTTCCGAAGAGAACGTTGCAATGTCCAGACCATCGTACAGTTTCATCAGTTGCTGGTATTTGGATTGCTCCAAACTTTTCGAGAACACGTACAGGTGCCTGTTCTTCCAATCTAACCAATTCGGTGCGAGGAGAAAATTGTCCACGAGCAGTGTCGTTTTCCCACACCCCGAAGGACCTACGATCAGACAGCGGATGCTGTCGGGAAGCAACTCGCCGTTCTTTTTCTTCTTTCGATTTTCCGAATCAGGTAGACGTTTCACGACATTCCACGCACTCATAGAATCACTTTGTTTGAATCGATCCAACTCGTGTCCGGAAATCCCAGCCATTTCACCAAAAGTTTGTCGCCTCTCTTACGCAAAACTTTTTCGATAAGGTACGTGTCGGGGTATTTAGTTTTAGAGAGTTCCTCCTCGTAGAAGCGCCCCAATAAAATTTTACCGCCACTGTCCTTTATTATATACGTGTGACGGTTTCCGGGTAGAACTCGAACCACGGTAAAAAGTTCCGTGCTCCAGTTTCGTGTGAAACCCCTGTCGAACGTTCGCTTCAATTTACTGACCCTCACCTGGTCTCCAATTTTGTATTTAGGTTTTTTTTGTCGTGGGAGTGTACTTTGGACAGTAAACTGTAGAAATTAAACGCTGCTCGTCAGATTTCGTAACGTCAGCTGGCTTCATGCCTATCGCTCTGTGTACCGTATCATTATAGGTATCGACGAGTTCCGGCAGAATATCGACCCATTTGTAATTTCCCCGAAGCGTGAATCGTTTCCACATGTGTGTTTTCAAGGTTCGATTAAATCTTTCCACGATGCTGGCTTTGATGTGACTGAAAGTCGAATAATGTCGAATGTCATGTTTTTGAATAAACTTTTGGAATACGGCATTGTAAAATTCCTTCCCCTTGTCCGTGTGCAGAAACCGAGGTCGTCTGCCGCCGCTTTCGCGAAAAATTGTCTTGAATGGTTCCGTGACGCATGTTCCCGTTTTCGCCTTCAAAGGTAGAGCCCATGCGAATTTCGAAAATGTGTCTATGACTGTGAGGAGGTACTTGTTGCCCTTGTTCAATTTATGTACATTTTTTAGATTGCCGCTACTCATCTCCACGAGGTCACTTTGCCAGAGGTCGTCGATGCTCTTGGTCACCACCGCCAAACGTTCGTAGTTGCGGCGTGCAGGTTTATGCAATTCTTGGACGATGGCTTGCCTAGACATTTTTTTTTTAGAGATTACGTTTGAAGAGAAGCACCAGCGTGATGGGATTCAAAGAGGGTGGCACCTCGCTCGTGTTTTGAATGATCAGCATATCGCCGGCACTCACGTCGAAAACGGTAAGATCTTCGTCTTCGTGTATTTCATATACGTTGCGCGTTTCGTTCCAACGTGCCAGAGGAATGTTTCCTGCTTTCTGGACACCACGATTCGATATTAAGGTCATGGTGGGAACGCTAGCTTTTCTGCCGTGAGACCAGTACGAAAATTCGTTTATCTGAATCGTGCCATCGAGGAGAAACTTGTAGTACGGATGATAAGGATGTAACATGTACAGTTTGTTACCTTCGACGAACATGGAGATTCTCTGTTGATTGGGTACGCTGTTGATTTCGATGGCTTGCAGAAAATGCAGTTTAGCGAATTTAGTATCGACGCTAACGAGGTTGCTGTGAAGCTGTCCCAGTGTATTTTGTACGGGCAACAAATGCTCGACTATGGTATCCGTTACGGCAGAAAATGACGGTTTGATTTTCACCTCCACGTTCTACTGCTTGTAGTTTTCGTTGAGTTCTTGTAACTTGGCACCGAAAGAGGCCAGCGTCGATTCCTGCGTGGATTCCAGCACTCCAACTTGATCCCTGATGTTGACGACAATACTCTGAAGGTTCTCGACTTGATTCAATTTCGAACTTTTCTCGGTGAGATCGTTCACGATGCTTCGCATCTCGGTAAACTGCGTGTGAAGGTCGGCGACGCTCTGCGAAGTGGGCAGCGTCGACACCAGCGAAGCAAGTTCGTCTCGAATGTGTTCCACGTTCGCCGTTTCTGTTTCCAGTCGTTTTAGCATACGTGATATGTTCCTTTTCAAAGCGTGTAATTCTTTGGAGGTGGGGAGATTGGCCACCCTACTCTCGAGATCGCTCAACGAACTTTTGACGTCGCTCGAATCGGATAGTGCCGTCACCGCCGTTTTCAATTTTTCCAAATCTTCGCTCGAAGGCACGCTCGTCCGTAACGATTCCAAGTCACCCTGTATGTTGTCCAGCACGTGATGAAAATGAGCAAGATTGGATTCGACGTTCAAATTTTCTAAATATTCGATCTTCTGCTGAACCGTGCTTAACGTGTCTTGAATGCTCGTCAACGCGTTCGCTTCAGCGTGAATATTTTTAATTTCTTCGTTGATCAACTCCAGAGACGCCTGAAGCGTAGCGATGGTGGTTTGAATGTGTTCGAAATCTTGATAAGCCTCCAATTGAATTTTTATGTTCGCGACGCTTTTACCGATGACCTGCAGTTCGTCCGACGATGGTAGGTTTGTCATTGTATCTTCCAAAGTCTGTAACTTGGATTTAATTTCTTCCAACGTGCCGGTGAATTCTTCTTGTAATTTGGAAACGACGACATGCAAGCGTTCTACATCAATATCCTTCACGACGGTTTGAAGTTCAGAGAAATTCTTTTCGATTGCGGAAGTTCGTTCTTCGATTTCGAGTTTCAATTTTTCCAAATCTTCATTTTTCGATTGAAATTGCTGTAATTTGGCCAAATCATTTTGAAGCGAATCCACGCTCAACTGTATATTTTGAACGCTGTCGTAAGAAGGTACGTCGACATAATTTTTTATGAGCGTTTTCAGTTCGGAATCGATTTTCAGAATGGGGTCGAGACATTGCGTTTGGAGCGTAGCGATCTCGGACTCTAAACTTTTGTTTAAGGTCTCCTGCAAAGCGATCAAATCGCTCCTCAACTTTTTAATTCGGACGTCGAGCATGAGAATCTCTTCTGCGTGGTCTACACGCTTGGTGTTGCCGAAAATGTCGTTAGGCATTTTTGGTTAACGGTTATTTATAATAGGATAGACGATTCGTAATTCTACGAAGAGAGGAACGAGTTTGTCGTAATCTCCCAGGAGTTGAACGTAAAGATAATCTCCTGCGGAAACATCGTACGTAATGTTAGAAAGCATCTTGTCGTGCTTGATTCGAAAAATGTTCTTGCCGGTAGATATTTTGATTTCGCCTACGTTTTCCGGATTCACGGTGATTTGAAGTTTCCCACCGATCGGAATTTCGTAAAAATGTAAATTGTTGTTGAAGATGTAAAAAGTTTTGCCGACGTCTTCATCCAATTTCGTCCAAATGCTGTTGAGGTGAATGATCAACAGACCGTTGAGTTTAGGTAACACGGAAGGTAAGACTTCATGATCTGGTATGGACGGTGCAGTTTCCATGATGATTTTTTTTTTGAAACCGAACAAGTTCATAGGCATGCTGGTTTATTTGCAGTGTGTGCAATTCTTATTTATTTCTAAACGACGATGTCCCCAAGGCAATGTGTGAATACCACACTCGAGGACGCACCTCTTGTCGTCGTTGGGATCCAGGGCAATCTTCCTCACCTCGTTGGTGGTCAACACATGGTCGACGCTCTGGATGCGCCGTTCTGCTCTTAGAACCGACGACCTGGTCTTGAGGCAATCCACGAAGTCCTCGAATGTGAGATGCTCCCGAACCACCTGTCTGCCGACACCCTTGGCCTTCTTGGTAACGCTGCCCTCGGCTTTGATGGCATAGGCCTTGGCGCGAAGACCTGCAAACTCAAGAATCACGTCTCCGTCCTTCTCATCTTTGAGTTTGCCAGGCACCTTCTTGTTGCGGGCCAGGATACCGTACTGGTTCGGCTGGGGATAGCCCGAGGTGTCGAAGAGGTTAACCAAAGATGGAACTGTGGCTATATCCCCGTATGCGTTGGCTGAGTGGACGTGGTACACCAAGCTGTCCGTGTCCGTGTAGAGAAGCGAGATGTTGTGGCCGTAGTGTGGACGTAATATGTCGTAGTACGTCTCGAACATGTGAAGCTTGCTCAGATCCAGAACAGTGGCTCCGACGTAGATGTGCTTGGTGAGCCTCACCTCACCTTGCTTCATGTGAATCAGAGCCAGCTGCTCGTTGTAGATTGTTCGAGACTTGAACAATGGACTCGCGACAAGCTGACGACATCGCTCTTTCCTCGTCACCAATTTTATGTCCACGCGATTCCGTACATTCTCCATGGTCTTGCCAATCACTGCATTATTCATGAGCTTGAAGAAATCCTTATCAAGCTCGGACGTGGCTGCGGTGCGGTGTTTGGTGTTGACTTCAATATATGGACGCAACCACGGAGAATGCTCGAACTTGAGGATGCGGTGAACTGCGTGGACCGTGACCTCTCGCTGCATCAACCACCGGAGATTCTGGTAGTGCAGGACGTAATTCTTCTTGGGTTCGAAATCCATGACGAGCTTCGTCTGGTTGGAATCGGGTGGACACTTGAACTCGGGTGCAGGGGGAAGATCGCAGAACGAATCCTGCAGCTTCTCGGAGAACTCAAGGTCCACCTCGGCGAAGAACCCATGTTCCGAATCGTCAAAATTTTCAACGTCGAAGTTGGAAGGGTCAGCCCACTCGAACCCTCTAAAGGGGAGTGGCTGCATCATGGAGTGCCCGTACAAGTTATTCACGTCCGTGTGCATGATGTAGCTCGACGGTTGGGTGGAGTCGTAGCCAGTAGCCATGTGATGGTTGTTGGCGCGCGCGTGCCGTTGCGACACCTGGACCATGCCACCCCGGATAGCGCGTTCCACAAACAGCACCATGTCATAATCGGAAAGAAGCTCCAGCTCGATTTTCGTCACCAGAAACATGGCTGACCACGCCAGTCCGGGGAGACTATAGAAGTAGGCGGGATCCAGCTGGTAGATCTTCATTGCGGTCGCACGGAACGTCTGGAACACGTCGGCGAGGAGCGTCACATCAAGTCTGAGGTAGGCGTCGTGGTAGTCCCCGAGAGTTTGACAACCCAGCTCGTGCCACATGGACTGGGCATGGTGATATTCTTCGTCGGTGATGTTCGAGCCTCGTAGCTGACTGTAGAACTTCGCCTGGGGAGGTAGCGACGTCTCCGCAAACTTGGTAGAGTCGGTGACGTATTCGTAGGGGTAGACCCCCTTACGCCTGAAGAGACCGGCGTCCAAGTTTGGAAAATTCGCAGAGGTAATGAGCATTTGCTCGTCGCTGAGCTTTTTCGCCAGGGCATCGAGGCTGGCCGGGAGGAACCTCAGGGAGTCGAGGAAGCGAAGCTCGACGGTAGAGCGTGATCCTGGGATTCGAACCCACTTGCTCAAGCTAATGTAACGCTCCTCGTTCTGCGCCAGGACGTTGATTCGCATGTCGTCGTACCCAAAGTGAGGCACCAGATGGTGGAAGTCGTATCCCGAGCCATTGTGAAAAAACACAGGGATGAAGCGTGGGTCCCGGGCCATGAGGTTGCATCCGTTGCACCAAGGACCAACGTACCTACCGTTAAAGTGATCGTGGTGATAGACTTTACGGTTGTTGACGGTGTACTCCTCGACGCAGACAGGGCAAGCGATGGCCTCGTCGTGTCTACGTTGATCGTCGGGGGACAGTGGGAGCATAGACTTGGGGGCCAACAGTACCTTCCCTATCTCGATGGCCTCGACAACCATCCTCTCGAGGAAGTGTTTGGCTGCGTCGGGACCACGGTACACGTAGGGCTCGGGGGCGATGTGTTGGTCTCGTCGCACCACAACGTATGCGAAACTAGATGCCTCGTGGAGTTGGTAAGGGGTGGTGGAGGAAACTTCGGGATCGGGATCGCAAGTGGACAGGGATTTGAGAAAGGCCTCGAAATCCGCGATAATAATAGCGGGGTGCTCTACCATGGCACCGTGCATGTGGAAACGCTCCACGGTGCCAGGTTTGGGCAAGACTGCCACCCCCGGTTCGTTGGCATTGCAATAAAGTTTGTGGTTAGCGAGCTTCTCGGCAGCGATGTTGGAACCTCGAACATGTTGGTAACTGCGTTGATCCTGTCCGTCGAACATTGACAAGCACCTGCGACACACCTCGACGTGGTGACTATCACTGCTCCGTTGGCTCGAAACAAGCCGAGAGAGGGAACGGATGAGGGTGTAGTGATGGTGAGTTTCATCCTTGATGAGCAGAAGGTGAATTTCCTGCGCACCATCGTCGTCTACGTCGCTCACCCGGATGGGGTACACCACATTTTTGTCAGTGAGACCGTAAACGTTGATGGCCAACCGAGGGTTGTGTGTACGAGCCTCAAACTTGCGAATGTCCGAGACCTCTACCGGGTAGGCGATCCCAGCCATCGCATCTTCCAGCTCTGGCTCGTAGGGTAGGTAGTGGTTAACTCGGTATGGATGGTTTTTCCGGTCGAATGGGTGTAACGCTGCAAGCACCGACCAGAGAAAGCACTTGGCGTCACTGTTTTGAATGTTCAGGACGGACTTCTTTGCCACAATGGTAGGTGGTAAGGGGACGTAGCTGGAAGCAGAGAGAGGCACAAACTTACAAAGTTTGACGCACAGTTCGTGAGGCTCCCCACACAGCGAACCCCCCGAGCCCTTCGCTTGATGTTCCTCCTGCTTTGCCACCAGCTCCTCGGCAAACTTGTTGTAGATGACCTCTAGGTTTTCGACATCCGCCAGATGCAGCGTCTTCGCCTTGGTGTTGTGGCAGAAGCTGTAAATTTCATCAGACGGCTTCTTGTACTGGCAACGTAGCGATGCGTAGAATTTGGTGGAGTGCGTTGCAAGCGCATCGCCGAGGATGGAAATAATTTTGGCTTGCACGTTCTCCAAAAAGCTACGAACGTCGCATGAGCCCTCCGAAGTGAGGACAAAGTCCTCTAACAAACGCTCGAAAGCAGACTGGTTCGCTTTCGCCACAAACTTGAAACGTTTGGCGGATGGTGGCGAGTCGGCTTCCGCTTTCCTCTTGGTCGAGCTGGTCGACGGTTGTGGAACAGGTGCTCCGACGACGACTTTGCATGATGTTATATGCTTTTTTAAATTATTAATAGTTATATGTTTGTCGCACCTGGGACATGGTTTTTTAGCGGTCACACGCTTACCAGGTACGCAGGTACGACAGTGCCTTTGGAAATTTTTCCTTGAAACGCCAGTTTCACAAGTGGGACAAATTTTCACAGATTGCATTTTGTTGAAAAAAATAATATTTGTGGGGTATGTTATTTTATATATATAGTAGAGTGCCACAAAATAAATGCTGTGCAATAATTCACGATGGTGCTGGGTTTGGTGGGAGTGTGCTATTTATGTATATGCTACTTCTTGCTTCTTAATGAATCCTGTAAATAATTGAAAAAAAAATAATTAGGCTTGTGTATAGAAAACACAAAAATATTATGTTTATAGTATTCGTCGAGCAATAGCAGAGAGAGCAAAAATCGTTTTCCTACAACCCATAGTTTATGAATTACAAAACATCTTAGAAATTACATCTTGAAATTTTAATCCAAAATAACTCGAAAACAGCAGGCACTAGTCATCATCCCTCCAATAGGTTGTAGAGTACTTCTAATTTTGTATCGAATGCTATTAAAATTTTCGAATTAGAGTAAAAACTAAGCCGGCAAATCAAGTTTCTCAAAAAATTAAAAAAATATCAGTATTTCCGAAACTTGAGGTTGTAGAATCAATTTTATTTGCTAGTCGAATAGTTCTCGTCGAATCCTATCCAACAAACCTAAAATCATTATCCTAGCTCAATTAGGAGCCGAGAAAATCAATGTCTTGGAAAACGTCTTAAGATTTTTGTCTTAAGAAAATTTTATTGACAGACCGGAAGTAACATCTTGAGATACCGGAAGTCGACTTTCTTAAAGATTAAGATATTTGTCTTAAGACGTTTTCCAAGACGTTGATTTTCTTGGCTGCTATGGGGCCTAGAACCATGTAACTTTGATCTATGTATATACCAGTACTTGCCCAACCCTGTGGCCGAGTGGTTAGCACATCGCGCTGCGACGCCAAGGGTCCCGGGTTCGAATCCCGGTCGGGCTTGGTTGTTTGTGAATGTCCATTCATCAATTTCATCACTCATCCCCATCTTTGCAAATTAGCCAAGAGGCACAAAACGCGAAGTAAAATAAACTAAATCAATCAATCAATCAATCAATATACCAGAACTTTTCCTACATGTTCACTCACCTTACAACTCACCCGATCAAAAAATAAAATTCACCCCCTGCGCGCATGCGCACATGTATAAATTTAAATATAAGCTCGATATTAAAACAAAATTATCATTTTTTTCTCCTCCTCTCTCTGTGGCCAAAATTGCAAAATAATTGCAGGAATAATAATACCATGATATTTTAGACTGTAGGTCCAGGTCACCCGAACCAGATAATATTTGAGTTGGTGTTTTTTTTAAGTCCACTTTATGTGCAGTAAGGCTAATCGGGACTAGACCTACAGAGTTTTTTAAAGTGTTATCCGAACCACTTGTGCTTCCAGAGGGTATCGAACCCATGAATACAAGCCTACCACTGCGCCATAGGGGAGGCCCCAGACGACATATTTGCACTACAACAAGCAAAAATAAATTCATATCTGTGCATATGGGAAGTGTGATGTGATCAGTACCAAACATTTAATTTTTTATGTATGTCCGTGTTTGCCCGACCCTGTGGTCGAGTGGTTAGCACATCGCGCTGCGACGCCAAGGGTCCCGGGTTCGAATCCCGGTCGGGCATGGTTGTTTGTGAATGTCCATTTTCATCCATTTTATCACTCATCTTCGCAAATTAGCCAAGAGGTACAAAACGCAAAGTAAAATAAACTAAATCAATCAATCAATCAAACATTAAGTTCCGTGTGTTGCAATCATGAAATTAAATTTTAATTAACTTTTTTTTTTCCTATCCATCTCTCTCTCAAATCTATATAGCCTGTTCATATTTGGCATGTCGGCCATTTTGTTTACGTGGCAAAAAAAAATCTCAAGCCACTTTTTTGCGAATGCTCGTTCTGTAGCCATAAGTATAATTGGATATAGTTGTCAGATTTTATTTAATTTGAGGTTTAATATCAATAAGCGTGCATAAAAACTAAATATTTTAAATAAATAAGATTCGAATAACTATGTACTTCCACTAGCCTTTGCGATGGCGCAGCGGTAGCGTCGTTGCCTTGTAATCAAGGGTTCGATACCCGCACAAGTAGTTCTTGAAACTGTAGGTCCAGTCCCGATTAGCCTTACTGTGCATAAAGTGGACTTAAAACATCAAATCAATCAGTACTTCCACTAGCCTCTGCGATGGCGCAGCGATAACGTCGTTGTCTTGTAATCAAGAGTTCGATACCCGGTGGAGGTACAAGTGGTTCTTGAAACTGTAGGTCCAGTCTCGACTAGCCTTACTGTGCATAAAGTGTACTTAAAACATCAAATCAATCAGTACTTCCACTAGATATCAAAAACACGCAACTCTCCTCTATTTTTTTTCTTGCCTTCCTCTAACAATTTAACATTTTTTTTTTTTTAAATATGCCCCGCACACATATTTCCTACCTACCAACAACGGCACACAGAAGAAAAAAAATATTCCAGCTACCAAGATGCATGCTTCAAATATACTTATAAATCAAAGCCAACTCATGCAAGCTAAGAAACAAAGTTACTTACTTTTGGAAAATACTGCGGAAATGCTCTTCACTAACGTTCAAAATAAAACAGAACTTTCTACACCAGCGCTTTAAGTTTTATACGGTTTTCTAATGAGGTCAAAAGTGAAATGTTAGCCAACGCAACGTAGACCAATAGAAATCCGAGACAATCTGCTCTAGAACATTCTTCCCCTACATTTCAGCCACATCATTTTGCGAGTTCGAAAATTCACAAGTTAATGCATCGCATCGCATTACTGCTACCTATGCTGTTAACTGACGTTACTATTTCTCAACAGTTGCCAGAGCTGATGTTAACAACCTGCTGTACAGATAGCATCATGTGTATTGAAATATAAACAAAACAAATTGTATACGTCAGTAGGGCAGAAAGTATAACTTCCGTCGTCCCAAGGCCTACGTATTGTTGAATTTGTGTCATTGTGTCAACGTTGATAGCACACGCAGAGAGAGAGAAAACAAAATTGTCATTTTTCTAGATATCCACAGGCAAAAGCATAATATTTTCAAATACGATATGACAGTCGCTTTTTTCGATATCGAAAAACTAAATACAATAAGTATATATATATTTACAATATTAATGTTTATTTAACAATATCTACCTATGATAGATAGATAGATAGGCGCGCGCGTATGTGTGTGGCACATCGTTCCCAAGAGAGGTAGGTTTACAAAGGTCACGATATATAAACATTTGACCGGGACTTGGAAAATTACGATAAGGTGCATTCGTACTTCAAGAATGAGAAAGTGCATTATTTACTCATCACGCTGTGTCAGCGCAACGAATAAATGCGCGGAACGTGGAGAGAAAGTGAGTTTTTTTTTTTTTTTTTTTTTGAGGTTTTGATGAAATTTTCGTAGGTTGGCAACATTGTGGCTCACTTCAGTGAATTAAAGTGAGTTTTTGATGTTTTGGTGCTGTTTTCTACGCTGGGAAACATCGTCAGCGCAATAAATGAGTCGCAGAACGTGGAGAGAAAGTGAGTTTTTCAGGTTTTTTTTATCCTCACTTAAGGGCGCAGAACCGGGTTGATTACACTACTACATTGGCATGTTGGTTTTTGGTTTGAGTATTAATGGTTGGGAAGTTTTTCCGCTGTATTAGCCCAATGCTGGGAAATAGATTTGGTTGGAAGATTGTTGGCAAAGTTTTTCCACTGTAGTTGGGCCAACGTTGGGAAATAGGTTTGGTTGGGAGATGGTTGGCAAAGTTTTTCCATTGTAGTTGGGCCAACGTTGGGAAATTGATTTGGTTGGGAGATGGTTGGTAAAGTTTTTCCATTGTAGTTGGGCCAACGTTGGGAAATAGTTGGTTGGGAGATTGATGGCAAGGCGGACATCGCCAACCGTTGGCACAAAAAATTTGTAACCATTTACCAACGTTGGCCCAACCTTTGTGTGCTACATGGGGGAGCGCACGAACTGGTTGATAAACACCATCTCTTCCCTGCACATATACAACTGCAGTGGATAACAACACTGGCTTTAGTCCCTTGTCTCCTTCTCCAGCCACATGAGAAGAAACTTCTTGGGGGGAAGTTGTTGTTTCACTAGAGTCATTCTGCTTACAATAGTGTAACAACGTATGATGCTTTTTATTGCAAACGCGGCACGCCCCTGAGTCGCATACCGATGCCCTATGATGACTTTGAATGCAATTATAACACAAACCCTTTTCTCTAACAAATCTCATTCTGTCCATCACCGAAAGGCTTTTGAAGTCTTTGCACTTGTATAGCGCATGATGCAGTTTACATTTTTCACAGGTATCATCCGACACTGCATGATACACACCCTTGAACTGGGAGCTATTGTGAGTCGACTGCTTCAATCTCTGAGCACTGAGATTTGAAGCTGATAATGCACGAGAACGCTGATCAAGAAAGTCACTCAACTCCTGAAATGTAGGCAACTCGGTTGTCTTTAATGAAAGTTCCCATTGTTGTCTAGTATCACTGTCCATTTTTTCTGTCACATGAAATACTAGGATAGGATCCCAATGTTCTATGGGCATGTCCATCACTTTCAACACGCGAACACACTCGGTAGTTGTGTCTAGCAGGCTACGTAAGGCTGCTGCGGATGCACGTTGCACTTTGGGTTGCGCGACTAAACGTTTGATTGTGTCCATAACAATTTCCCGTTTGTTTTGATAACGCGAATTTAGAATGTTCCACGCCTCTGCATAGTTATCATCAGTCACCGACATGGACTGGATAAGCAATGCAGGTTGCCCCTTTAAGACTGTATATCATGGAAAGGCCTTTTCCGAATTCGCCTTTCTTCTGCCGATAGAGCGCGCACAGGGTTTACACCACCAGATGTTTTGTCCAGGAGCGCTTCGCGAGGCCCTCAAGAACACGCCTCCTCCGGTAAGCGGGCAGTTAGTGATTGACAGGTCGTAAAACCCTTGTCAATTCTTTCCTCAGACATGTCCTAGGTTTTGCTGTTCGGGTCGATTGGCATCTTCATTGCCAAAAGCTGATCTTACCATTTCGTGTCAAAAGTCCAGACGATAATATAGAGTCCTGCAGCAACAATATGTGGCTTGTAACGTACATAATTGTGAGAGCTTCTCTTCAACGAATAAGGAGTCCCAGTATTCTACTATTTGACCTCCGGGGCGAGGTAGTTAGCACAGCGCGCTACGACAGCAGGGGTCCCGGGTTCGAATCACGAGTAAGACATGGATGTTTATGTTCTGAATGTGAATGTTAAAAAATATGGAACTGAGTAAATACTGATATATGAGAAAAGCAGATAAAATATGACATCGGACTGCCACGTAGTAAACCCAGGTTTCGATTCTCAGTGTGAATGATTTCAAGCGGAAAATTTTCCAACATTATCCTTGCATAAAACCGACTCTGTGAATGTATTTGATCTATTTTTATAAAACTTTCACTGATACGCAATATATGCGTTAATTTAATCAAACTTGCATATTTTAATTAATATTAGGTATAAAGCAAAATATGGCCATTTAATACCATGTGGTCCAAAAAGATATTAATTGAGAAAATGGTCAACTTTTTCTATTTATATAGCCTATGTTTTTGTTGTTGTAACCCCTATGCAAGGGTAGTATTTTCCTTTATATGACTTCGTTTAAAAATTGCGGCCCTGTTTGACTTATGATTTGCGGCATTTGTAGACAGTTGCGGTAATTATGATAACTCATCTAAGAAAAATGATAGCTTGGGTAAAAAACATTGTTTTCAGTACATTTCAAGCTACATTGTATGTTTCGCGTATTTTTTCAACATATTGATTTTGACCAAAATTCAAAGTTTAGGATATTTTTATTAGGGAAGTTATGTAATATCAGAGTATTTCGGCTGAATTACTGTTATAGCTCTTTGATCGTTTCTTGATTCTCTTTTTCAAAATTTTGAGCCCAGATGTCTCCGATCGGGGAGCTAAAAAACTTGATATTTACAGCGTAAAGATTACTCTATGACTGGTACCTGTGAAACAAAAAAATCCAGATTGATATTTCATGGATAACAAACCTACAACAGGGGAGAGATTGGTCAAAAACAGGCATTTTACATTATTATTTACAAAGAAATGTTTGCTTTTTAATAATCATGTAATTAGAGTTATTGTGTTTATTAATTACATCCTGCGAATGGCGTAATTTGTCCGTTAGTACTGTTACGAATTAAATTTTCCTTTTTCTTTATCCCATTAGTTATGAAGAACTTCATCCCGGCTCGACAAATGTCACAAGGTCTTCAAACTAGAAAATAGACTGCTTTATGCCAAATTTAAGTCAGATTACGTGTCAGTAAGCAGTTTTTTTTACCTGTCTAGACCCCTACTTCAACTGCGACATTTGTCCGAACGGGAAGTTTACCGATTCTGGCCTATGTTAACTTATTCTTTATAGAATTACAACAAAATTGGTTGCTTTGTTATTTTATTGTAATTTTGAAAAATCCAATTATGTATAAAAAGATGTTTTGTTACTATAATTAACTACTTGTATTTGAAAGAAATTGGTAAAGCCACCCACCTGCATTATGCAATGTGTTTTGATGGTGTATTGGTGGGTGGGTGGTGGTGGCTCTTTGCATATTCACAGTCTCGCTTATTTATAGACGCGATGCAAATCGTCTCTATGCTCCCACGTAGTTATATAGTACAGTCCCTTGTACGTAGATGCAGCCCATGCAGTGGGAGAATCCACTTTCCTCACCCTCTCCTCCGGGAATCGAACGGCAGTCAACCTCTCCTATCGACTGTCTTTATCCTCCCAAAAATAATTTCCGAAATAAATTATGACCGATTTTGAATCAGGTGCAACACAAACAACATTGGAGATATTGAATCGGTAGAGAAAACCCGATTTGTAGGTTGTAAACTTATATTGGCTCCCGAGCGTTCGTGTATATAAACACAACCCCCACCCACCACCCCCAAATTTTTATAATTCTCGGCATTGAATTAATAATGGAGGTTAGTATATTGAATCTTTAACCCGAAATTCATTATAAAATTTTAAAATGAATTCTTAATGATTTATTGATTTGGTGTTTTAAGTCCACTTTATGCACAGTAAGGCTAATCGGGACTGGGCCAGGCATGGAACCCGGGATCCCTTGATTACAAGGCGACGACGCTACCACTGCGCCATCGAGGATGCTCAATTTTTAATGGGGATGTAATTCAAATTATTAATATTACAAAAGCCTCCCCGCTATTTATTCCATCCTGTTTAATGATTACGAAAGATTGTTGTTTCAATTTAGCATGTAGAAGGATTCGAACAGGTGTACCAGCCAGATTAAATCGGCGTTATCTTCCAACGTTTTGAGCACATACATAGCAACATCATCTCATCCCTGAAGATGAGAGCAATGTATACGATGGAAGCTAACGTCGATTGACGTCGCCAGGAAAGCTACAACTCCTATGTAGAAGGGTGGAAATACAAACGAGTTGGATGAGATAATTGAGGAAATTAATGAATGACAAGTCTGATGAGATGGAGGCTAAAAAAAATATATATATATATATATACATAAGAAGATAAAGTGCCTACTGGCAAGAGCTAAATATAATAAGATATTAGATGGAAAATACAAAAATTGATTTAGTAATAATTAGAGGTTATTGTAAGCGTAAAACATTGATGAATGAAAAATATGTTTTGATATGTTTAATAAGTTATGATTAGGGTGCGGATTTATAGGCAATTTTTTCTATCTATCTATCCATCTATCAATCAATCAATCATATGTTTTGTCACTGCTTTTTACCTACTAACTATTCATACTGTGCTTCAAAAGCTGCTTACTTTTAGGGATATTTGATATCGAAGCAACACGCGACAAGCGACACGTGTCTCTTGGTAACTGGCTCTCAGTAATAAACGCAATCAACCATTCAGCTTGTGTTGTCTGTTGCTTGTGTGTCCCTAGGACTGAGTTATTTTTCATACCATCCATCTTATCGCCCTTGTCTGTTGTTCGCGCATGCACAGTGAATATTTTGCTTTAGACGGCGTGAAATATCCATGTCGCTTGATTGAACGCAGGTTTGTGTGACATGTTATCCTACAGCTGTGTGAAACGTGACAGGAACTGTTAATTTAAAGGAATGCCTTTCTCATTGTACATTGCATGAAATGAAACTGTGTATTTTCAGAATGTTGAAATTACTAAAGGACAGGGGTTCGAGGCTGAGAGCTTGAGTATAAATTCCACGTAAGTAGGGGTAGTTAAAGTGTTTGTTTAATCGGGTTGGCCTGGATCTCAGGATACCAAGAATATAATGTTGAGGATTGCCTGCACTGCCCTAAGTCCTAGCTTGGCTACCTTAGTAATATTAGACGAACATTGATTGGATTGTTCTCTAGACGAACCAGTATCTTTTTATCTTCGTATATTAAAAACAATAACTACTATATTCAAGGTCTGGTGTTCAAATTTCCTGCCGATCGGAAGTATTCTGGTGGGAAATAAATATTTACAGTCTAACTTATAAACAGTGGGTGGATTTTCTTTACACCTACCATGAGATGGGTTGATACCCCGACTACTGGAGAGGGATAGAGGAGTTTCTAGGAACGCAAACCATTTCCGAAAATAAAATGGTCGCTACGCTGCGCCGCTGTTATTGTTGTTAGTTTTATGACAGTTTTGCCATTCGCCAGCTTTACTGATCTTCAAATTTAACAAGTATTATTTATATATTTTATTCAATTTCTGTTATTTAGCGTCATTTTTTAGCCAACTTTGGCTAATCGCGATGATGATGATGAAGGGACGCCACCAAGGTCTAGTATATTATTGTTGTTTTATTTAATGAGTTTTAATTGTTTCATCATTTCACAATTTGTAATATGTAAATATCATAAACCATTGCATAAGAAGAAAGTATCGAAAGACACGCATAAAATGTCGGTTCTTAGTAGTGCGGGGGAAAGGGAGGCACCAAACGACAATCCTGCCCAGCGACTGATCTATGGGGCTGGTTTCAACGCGTGAACCTCGTAGAACGGAATTCGCCTGATTATGTGAAATGACGGCGCACAGGTTCACAGTTGACACTTACGATTCATCTTTATGATTGTAATTTCGATTATGATAATCTGTAAATAATGAAGTAGATAAATAACGTTCAGGTATGTTTAAAGTAGTCGAGACCCAGAGTATGAAATACTAATGAAAAAAATGAAACCTGCAGAAATGAGGTAACGGCGAGGAAGAAGAAAGATCATCCGTGTTAGATGTAGTGAAACAGCAGTATTTGTTGGTGTTTACCATAAATGTGGAAGAACTGCGCAATTAACATAAAATTTCTTGCCCGATCATTTAGCCATACCATAGAGGTGTACCATTAAAATTCCTTTGAATTATTATTACTTTTCAAACAATGTATTTATATTTATTTATTTCGTCTTCTTTTACATGGCGAAGTTAAGGCTGTGGAGCCTTTTCTTCCACTTGACCATGTTTACAAAAAAAATGAATGTGAAATAATTAAAATATTGAAAGAGAAAGAAAGAAAAAAAATATAAAATCAAAAGCTGCTTACTTTTAGGGATATTTGTTATCGAAGCAACACGCGACAAGCGACACGTGTCTCTTGGTAACTGGCTCTCAGTAATAAATGCAATCAACCATTCAGCTTGTGTTGTCTGTTGCTTGTGTGTCCCTAGGACTGAGTTCTTTTCCATACCGTCCATCGTGTCGCCCTGGCCTGTTGTTCGCGCATGCACAGTGAATATTTTGCTTCTGACGGCGTGAAATATCCGTGTCGCTTGAGGATTTCACCAATTGAACGCAGGCTTGTGTGACATGTTATTCTACAGCTGTGTGAAACGTAGCTGTTGACTGGATTGTTCTCTAGACGTATGTGTCCCTTGTCACTTCGGTCTGCAGCTACATTGAGAAACGTTGCTGTTGACTGGCTCGTTCCCAAGCGACACGGAACATTCACATCAAGCAACAAGAGCCTATTCAGTTTAAAGCAAAACATGAACGAACAACAAACAGAGTCGACATGATACACGATATTGAGAGAAAGTCCCAGTCCGAGCGACATGCGACACGAGAAGCTTATTTCAGTCATGAACAAGCTATGAAGGTGTAATTGAATTCATTGTCACTCGCCCTCTTAGGGAGAACTCACACCGAAGCGACACGCAACATATGTCGCTTGGGAACGAGCCAATCAGCAGCAACGTTTCACACCGTAGCGACATGGCAGGCCGCACATGCCTACGCTCGATTGGCGAAATTCTCAAGCGACACGTGTCGCCGGTCACTTGTCGTTCCGGTGTGTTTTCTCCCTCCATCACGATTAATGTATTCACATAATATCCAAAGTAAAATATTAATGAAACTAGAATTAAAAAAATTGCAAGATGAAGGTTCCATTATTATAACATAACATTATATATAGTATAATTGAATGTGCAGTGAATTATTTTTAAAATTTAAATATCTACCTTCAGCATAGTTGTCTTACCTCTTTATGAAATATATCGGTGTTCTCTAAATGTGAATGTATTTCCCAAGCGTGTTCTTTGTATATACACAAATTGTATTTTTAAAATGCGTTGAAGTTAATGTGACTATAATTGAAATTATATTCAGAGATCGAGACGAAAACGAGAGAGCGTTTACATAACCCGGGACAAGAACAAGATTTACAGTTTGAAAGAGGACCAGACTGACTGTCTGACTTCCTCTCGCTGTAATTTCTGTAGGGCCTCCCAAGGCATGTATCTAGAAATACACCGAACCAAAATTTCGTTTGTGCACAAGGGGAAATCCGAGATATTTACACCTTAACTTTTGGGGTCAGCCCCCCCACCTCCTCCGATTTTCACCAAAATGGTGCCAAACGTTAGTGCATCGTTTGTGCACGAATGTGCACGCAAAAATTTCGTTTGTGCACAAGGGGAAATCCGAGATATTAACACCTTAACTTTTGGGGTCAGCACCCCCACCTTCACCGATTTGCACCAAAATGGTGCCAAACGTTAGTGCATCGTTTGTGCACGAATGTGCACGCAAAAATTTCGTTTGTGCACAAGGGGAAATCCGAGATATTAACACCTTAACTTTTGGGGTCAGCCCCCCCCCCCCACCTTCTCCGATTTTCACTAAAATGGTGCCAAACGTTAGTGCATCGTTTGTGCACGAATGTGCACGCAAAAATTTCGTTTGTGCACAAGGGGAAATCCGAGATATTAACACCCTAACTTTTGGGGTCAGCCCCCCCACCTTCACCGATTTGCACCAAAATGGTGCCAAACGTTAGTGCATCGTTTGTGCACGAATGTGCACGCAAAAATTTCGTTTGTGCACAAGAGGAAATCCGAGATATTAACACCTTAACTTTTGGGGTCAGCCCCCCCCACCTCCTCCGATTTTCACCAAAATGGTGCCAAACGTTAGTGCATCGTTTGTGCACGAATGTGCACGCAAAAATTTCGTTTGTGCACAAGGGGAAATCCGAGATATTAACACCTTAACTTTTAGGGTCAGCCCCCCCACCTTCATCGATTTGCACCAAAATGGTGCCAAACGTTAGTGCATCGTTTGTGCACGAATGTGCACGCAAAAATTTCGTTTGTGCACAAGAGGAAATCCGAGATATTAACACTTTAACTTTAGGGGTCAGCCCCCGGACCTCCTCCGATTTTCACCAAAATGGTGCCAAACGTTAGTGCATCGTTTGTGCACGAATGTGCACGCAAAAATTTCGTTTGTGCACAAGGGGAAATCCGAGATATTAACACCTTAACTTTTGGGGTCAGCCCCCCCACCTTCTCCGATTTTCACTAAAATGGTGCCAAACGTTAGTGCATCGTTTGTGCACGAATGTGCACGCAAAAATTTCGTTTGTGCACAAGGGGAAATCCGAGATATTAACACCTTAACTTTTGGGGTCAGCCCCCCCACCTCCTCCGATTTGAACCAAAATGGTGCCAAACGTTAGTGCATCGTTTGTGCACGAATGTGCACGCAAAAATTTCGTTTGTGCACAAGGGGAAATCCGAGATATTAACACCTTAACTTTTGGGGTCAGCCCCCCCACCTTCACCGATTTGCACCAAAATGGTGCCAAAAGTTAGTGCATCGTTTGTGCACGAATGTGCACGCAAAAATTTCGTTTGTGCACAAGGGGAAATCCGAGATATTAACACCTTAACGTTTGGGGTCAGCCCCCCACCTTCTCCGATTTTCACTAAAATGGTGCCAAACGTTAGTGCATCGTTTGTGCACGAATGTGCACGCAAAAATTTCGTTTGTGCACAACGGGAAACCCGAGATATTAGCACCTTAACTTTTGGGGTCAGCCCCTTCACCTTTGTGTTTGTGGGGGGGAGGTATGAATGACTTATTTGAATTCCTCCTGGTTAATATTCTTTATTCTACCAAGCTAAAGGTCCCGGGTTCGATCCCCGGTCGGTCCAAATCTCGAAACGTTTCTAACGTTGGAAGCGGCCCCGGCGACCACCCAGCATCGAATGACTTAGGTACCAGGGGGAAACCCTGGGGGTATAGCGGTCAGGGGCGTGATGCTGATCACATCATCCCTAGTCACGACCGGTCAAGAAAGTGAGGTGTTACCCCCACACCCCCTATAGCTACGCCTTCATGGCGTGGTGCTAAGCACAAGGCGGCACTTTACCTTTTTTCTTCTTTTTAATATTCTTTATAACTGTGATTTGTAAGTTAACCTATATTGTTTATTTGTTCTATGCGACCTGTTTTGCAGCTACAGGGGACGAATGGAACGGTTGTCGATGTAAGGTGAGCTCAGACCGAGTAAAAAGATAATTTATATAAGATAGTGTCCATCACTTTGTCTTAGAGCCACTTGATTTTCTTTTGCGCATTATTTTAATAATTTGCAAAGTAGATGAAAGGATAATCTTGTTCCTTTTGCTCCTGAAGCAGGAATGTGTGAATGTAGGTGGGCATCACTTTGAACAACTCTTATAACGCAGATTAGTGTTATAAATATCTGCATGCTAAAGATATGTCCATAAAAATAAGCGGAACGTTACTGGTCGAAAATGTCGGCATCTCCGCTAGCAGTGCCCGCCAGACTTCTCCCGATCTCTCGGCCTCGCAAGGAATTGGACGTACTGTATATGCAAATATGTATGTAACACATTTTAATATTATAATTTAAGTTAATTGAACATTTATTATTTGTGCTTAAATCGAGTAAAAAATTATTATATTAGTGTAGTGAATTTCTCGTTTATTGTTAGTGTATCTCATTATAAAATTCGTTCATATAATTCTTCGAGTCAGTCCATGTAACACACTAGATTTAATATTATTTTGAAGAACAACAAGGGCTCCTACCTGCGAGTTGATACAAAGATATATTTATATATATATATGTATATATATATATATGTGTGTGTGTGTGTGTGTGTAAGCCAAGTATATGTATAGAAAGGCATACTACTACTCAGAATAATTACACTGGTCAACATTTTTTTTTTTTTTTTTTTTTTGCGACATGGATGAAAATTCACTTTTCTTTATCAATCCATGATGCTGAACACGAAACTGACAATGAAAATGCCACTCGACTTCCGGTTTAAGAATTATACGAGGTATTGTCGAAAAGTCGGGTTTCCCAATGTTCTAACGTAGTGGAATGATGTATGCTTGGTGTGCATGTGACTTTTACGCTTGAACTGTATTATGCGAACAGTACAAAATGTGGGTACATTTCCATTTGCCTTTCCAAGTAAATTCATGAATCATAGTTTTTACATTAATCACAAAATAAATATTTTCTACTATACTACTGTATGGTGTGTTCTTTACTACTTACGTGGGATTAAATCCGCTTCCTCTTTGCTTCCCTCTTGTAGTGAAGTTCAGGATCATCCCTGGTTACTATCCAGCAATAGTCGGCAAGCATTCCTCTACTCCATTTCTCTTGGTATCTTTTCTCCATTACAGATATTTGTTGGTGGAAATGCTCACTGTGTTCATCACTTACCTCCCCACAACTTTTCGGGAAGAAATTGAGATGAGAGTAGAGAATGCAATTTAAGGAACATATTGCAACCCATTTTTTTGATACGATGAAACCAAATTATTTACACGTTTTTCATAGTCTTCAGCACGTTTGTTTCCCAAAAAATTGTTGGAGACTTCTCCGAAAGAACTCCATGCACCTTTCTCAACATCACTTAGCAGGTGTTCGAAGATCTCGTCCTGGTGAAGTTGACGAATTTGAGGGCCCACAAAAATTCCTTCCTTGATCTTCTGTTCACTGATTTTTGGAAATTTGTTAAGTAGATATTTGAATACCAAAGAGTTTCGATCCAACTTTTGACAAAGTTTTTGATCAGTCCAAGCTTTATATGAAGTGCAGGAATTTAATATTTTCAGATTCAACGAGAGGTTCATTATGTACATTCATATTTCCAGTTTCCATACTTTGACGTAATGACCAATCCTATTTAATAAAATGAGAAGCTTTATCTCTGCTATTCCATTCGCAGAGGAAACAGCAATATTTGGTATAGCCTTGTTGGAGTTAAGTTAAAATAGCAATGACTTTCAAATCTGCACATATTTTCCATAGGTATATACCTAGTTGTTGTATTTAATTGCTTGAAGGAGGAATTTTAGGCTATCATGCGATTCTTTCTTTTGCACACAATAACCAATAGGGATTGACGGCAATTGGTTGCTGTTATGAAACAGTACAGCTTTTAGACTTTATACCGCGCCTCTCCTCACAGATGTGCTTAATGCCCATAGCCCTCAATAAACCATTAATATGACTGCAGTATATCAGATCTCATTCGGTAGAAAAGTATTCTTCAAACATTTTTTGACCGTCACGATAAATTGACACCTTCACATTACTAGCCAGAAAATTCCATTATTGAACTCTGGAGGCTAATAGCTCTGCCTTGGCTAACCTTGTGCTGTTCTGTAAGTTTAACATCACCTGCAAAGTCCGGATCTGTAGATGTGGAAGGCTGTGGATCGTACGGTTCGTCTTGTGAGTCTACGGAATAAGATTCAGGGGGTGATGTAACAGGTAGTTCATTACTATGCGCCACAGGACGAGAAGCAGAACGAATATTTGGAAATACAATTGTCTTCTTTTTAATATTGGACATACGTTGTATTGATGGGACCATACAAAGAAATAAACAATCGTCTGTATGATTCGTGGGCTCCAGCCAAATCAAGGAAATACTAAATTTCATCAATGGTCTTCTGTGATTCATCCAGTCCAGCAGATTCGTGTAGCAGGTCTTACAACGGAAATGTGGAGCCCAAGTCTTATCTTCATCACCGAATTTGCAGTATTTACCGAAATATTGTAGGCTGTTCTTACAGCAGGGGTAATATTTCTCCGCTGTCCAGAAAACACAACTTCTTACAGCTATGCAATACCATATATATAGGGAACTTCTCCAAATCAACAATGCCCTGTAACGCAATTATAATTAGTCCATTGCGATTTTTAACTACAGTTTCTTATTTAGGACACCAATATTGACTAGAAATTGTATATATCACTCATGTCGCATTTTGGCTGTTGACCAGTGTTATCAATGTGTTGGTCACTATGGATCATACTGAATTCTCTCCTTAGAATAGCTGTTTAGTTATATGATGATTACGCCAGGAGAAGACTTACTT
This sequence comes from Lepisma saccharinum, assembly GCF_977018435.1. Lineage (NCBI taxonomy): Eukaryota > Metazoa > Arthropoda > Insecta > Zygentoma > Lepismatidae > Lepisma > Lepisma saccharinum. The sequence continues at coordinate 10,194,510 of NC_139255.1, forward strand.
CAAGAGATCAACAGCTGTGAATTGCCAAGTTCTTGTTTATAGCATATAATCTGAAGATAGAGAAACAAGGATAGAAACTTGCTTATTTTCATTTTCTTGATGCATATAATTTTTGTTTATTTTGAATTAAATTCTTCAGAAATAGTAATAAATAAAAAGTTTTAATGTAAATTATAAGTGTATTGTATTTACAAATTAAATCTGGTATATAAAAATATGAATCAAGTAGTTGAGGAAAATGTGCTAATTGAAACATAGGCACATATTATGTATAAAATACAATTCAATATTACAATTTTAAGTTAATTGAACATTTATTATTGTTGTTAAAGACGAATAAAATTTATTACATTGATGCAGTTAATTTTTCGTTTTTTGTTAGTGTATCTCATTAAGAAATCTTTCATATCATTCTTCCAGTCATCATCATTATAAAATTCTTTCATATTATACTTGCAGTTTGCAAACTAAGTAATGTCAATATATCACACTAGATTTGATATATTTTTTTTTATAACAGCATACGCATATACCTTTGAGTAGATCCAATATTTATGCTACTAAACAAGTAGAAGAATTCTAGGATTATGAGTTTCATCTAGAGTGATCTAGCATGCTAACTGATATGAGTACAGGTTCAATCAAGCAGGAAAATGTATTACTTGCTGGAAGTATGGATATGTAGGTGTACACATGGATAGACGTCATTGTTGAAATTGATTTTTCATATTGTTTCCGTAAAGGAAAAAATGATTTAGTGTATTTTACTTCTCTCTTAAGACACTTTCGGCTAATAGAAGGGGATGAGTGATGATATGATGAAACTGATAAATGGACACTCCCAAAAGCCCATGCCCAAGCCAGGATTCGAACCGTAGACCCCTGTAGTCTATCCATGTTCTAACCACTCCAACACTGGGCCCGGCGTAAGAGAAAAGATATCGTGGTACAGTGTACCAAGAATATAACCGTGCAAATTGTCCATAACCATCTTCATTAATTTTTATCTTATATCTTATGTGATTTTAAGCAATGAATTATTGTGTGCTCGTGCAAAAGTTGTCAACAGTTTGTTTGGACTTTTTTTAAAACTTCTCGAAGCTCTTATTGCCTCGAATAAATTGCACCAAAATGGTGATGGACAATTTTCACGGTAATACATATGAATCCCATTGCACATGTATTCCATATCGCACACATGAGATAGAATAGATGTACGCAAAGTCACAAACGATGCACTAGCTTTTGGCACCATTTTGGTGAAAATCGGAGAAGGTGGGGGGGCTGACCCCAAAAGTTAAGGAGTTGATATCTCGGGTTTCCCCTTGTGCACAAACGAAATTTTTGCGTGCACATTCGTGCACAAACGATGCACTAACGTTTGGCACCATTTTCGTGAAAATCGGAGAAGGTGGGGGGGCTGACCCCAAAAGTTAAGGATTTGATATCTCGGGTTTCCCGTTGTGCACAAACGAAATTTTTGCGTGCACATTCGTGCACAAACGATGCACTAACGTTTGGCACCATTTTAGTGAAAATCGGAGAAGGTGGGGGGGCTGACCCCAAAAGTTAAGGTGTTAATATCTCGGATTTCCCCTTGTGCACAAACGAAATTTTTGCGTGCACATTCGTGCACAAACGATGCACTAACGTTTGGCACCATTTTAGTGAAAATCGGAGAAGGTGGGGGGGGGGGCTGACCCCAAAAGTTAAGGTGTTAATATCTCGGATTTCCCCTTGTGCACAAACGAAATTTTTGCGTGCACATTCGTGCACAAACGATGCACTAACTTTTGGCACCATTTTGGTGCAAATCGGTGAAGGTGGGGGGGCTGACCCCAAAAGTTAAGGTGTTAATATCTCGGATTTCCCCTTGTGCACAAACGAAATTTTTGCGTGCACATTCGTGCACAAACGATGCACTAACGTTTGGCACCATTTTGGTGAAAATCGGAGGAGGTGGGGGGGCTGACCCCAAAAGTTAAGGTGTTAATATCTCGGATTTCCCCTTGTGCACAAACGAAATTTTTGCGTGCACATTCGTGCACAAACGATGCACTAACGTTTGGCACCATTTTGGTGCAAATCGGTGAAGGTGGGGGGGCTGACCCCAAAAGTTAAGGTGTTAATATCTCGGATTTCCCCTTGTGCACAAACGAAATTTTTGGGTGCACATTCGTGCACAAACGATGCACTAACGTTTGGCACCATTTTGGTGAAAATCGGAGGAGGTGGGGGGGCTGACCCCAAAAGTTAAGGTGTTAATATCTCGGATTTCCCCTTGTGCACAAACGAAATTTTTACGTGCACATTCGTGCACAAACGATGCACTAACGTTTGGCACCATTTTGGTGAAAATCGGAGGAGGTGGGGGGGCTGACCCCTAAAGTTAAGGTGTTAATATCTCGGATTTCCCCTTGTGCACAAACGAAATTTTTGCGTGCACATTCGTGCACAAACGATGCACTAACGTTTGGCACCATTTTAGTGAAAATCGGAGAAGGTGGGGGGGCTGACCCCAAAAGTTAAGGTGTTAATATCTCGGATTTCCCCTTGTGCACAAACGAAATTTTTGCGTGCACATTCGTGCACAAACGATGCACTAACGTTTGGCACCATTTTAGTGAAAATCGGAGAAGGTGGGGGGGCTGACCCCAAAAGTTAAGGTGTTAATATCTCGGATTTCCCCTTGTGCACAAACGAAATTTTTGCGTGCACATTCGTGCACAAACGATGCACTAACGTTTGGCACCATTTTAGTGAAAATCGGAGAAGGTGGGGGGGGGGGGGGGCTGACCCCAAAAGTTAAGGATTTGATATCTCGGGTTTCCCGTTGTGCGCAAACGAAATTTTTGCGTGCACATTCGTGCACAAACGATGCACTAACGTTTGGCACCATTTTAGTGAAAATCGGAGGAGGTGGGGGGGCTGACCCCAAAAGTTAAGGTGTTAATATCTCGGATTTCCCCTTGTGCACAAACGAAATTTTTGCGTGCACATTCGTGCACAAACGATGCACTAACGTTTGGCACCATTTTAGTGAAAATCGGAGAAGGTGGGGGGGGGGCTGACCCCAAAAGTTAAGGATTTGATATCTCGGGTTTCCCGTTGTGCGCAAACGAAATTTTTGCGTGCACATTCGTGCACAAACGATGCACTAACGTTTGGCACCATTTTAGTGAAAATCGGAGGAGGTGGGGGGGCTGACCCCAAAAGTTAAGGTGTTAATATCTCGGATTTCCCCTTGTGCACAAACGAAATTTTTGCGTGCACATTCGTGCACAAACGATGCACTAACGTTTGGCACCATTTTAGTGAAAATCGGAGAAGGTGGGGGGGGGGCTGACCCGAAAAGTTAAGGATTTGATATCTCGGGTTTCCCGTTGTGCGCAAACGAAATTTTTGCGTGCACATTCGTGCACAAACGATGCACTAACGTTTGGCACCATTTTGGTGAAAATCGGAGGAGGTGGGGGGGCTGACCCCAAAAGTTAAGGTGTTAATATCTCGGATTTCCCCTTGTGCACAAACGAAATTTTAGCGTGCACATTCGTGCACAAACGATGCACTAACGTTTGGCACCATTTTGGTGAAAATCGGAGGAGGTGGGGGGGCTGACCCCAAAAGTTAAGGTGTTAATATCTCGGATTTCCCCTTGTGCACAAACGAAATTTTTGCGTGCAAATTCGTGCACAAACGATGCACTAACGTTTGGCACCATTTTGGTGCAAATCGGTGAAGGTGGGGGGGCTGACCCCAAAAGTTAAGGTGTTAATATCTCGGATTTCCCCTTGTGCACAAACGAAATTTTTGCGTGCACATTCGTGCACAAACGATGCACTAACGTTTGGCACCATTTTGGTGCAAATCGGAGGAGGTGGGGGGGCTGACCCCAAAAGTTAAGGTGTTAATATCTCGGATTTCCCCTTGTGCACAAACGAAATTTTTGCGTGCACATTCGTGCACAAACGATGCACTAACGTTTGGCACCATTTTGGTGCAAATCGGTGAAGGTGGGGGGGCTGACCCCAAAAGTTAAGGTGTTAATATCTCGGATTTCCCCTTGTGCACAAACGAAATTTTTGCGTGCACATTCGTGCACAAACGATGCACTAACGTTTGGCACCATTTTGGTGCAAATCGGAGGAGGTGGGGGGGCTGACCCCAAAAGTTAAGGTGTTAATATCTCGGATTTCCCCTTGTGCACAAACGAAATTTTTGCGTGCACATTCGTGCACAAACGATGCACTAACGTTTGGCACCGTTTTAGTGAAAATCAGAGACGGTGGGGGGGCTGGCATTTAGACAGCCCCCCCAAATTGACTTGCTAATTTTGGTGTTTTCCGTTTGTGCACAAACGAAATTTTTGCGTGCACATTCGTGCACAAACGATGCACTAACGTTTGGCACCATTTTTGTGCAAATCGGAGAAGGTGGGGGGGCTGTCTAAATATACGTTTATTGTTCATGTAAGTATTACGATTCAAACTAAACAATGCAACAGTAGGAGGCTCTTCAGGTGAACTTGTAAGTCAGGGAACAATATTAATTACTTAACTTCGTTTACATAAATCAGAATAGGGTAAACGTGACAAAAGTAATTGGAAGCCTGTGCACATAATTCATATGTCTAATTCTAGGAATTGGCATAGCGTGTTGTGTAATTACAGATCCTTAAATTGAATCTGAAATAAACAAACTTTTTCTTAGTCAGTTCTGTAGACATTCTTGATACGGACTGTCTTTTTGTTGTATGCTTACATGGTTATCCTGAAGAGAGTACTTGTAAAATGCATGTCAACCTAAAATTATATATTTCACACATGCAATTAATTTCAGTCATAGTAACATATGTTCATTATTATAATGGTGTTGCAAGAGCATGATATCTTGAAATTAAAGCACTGTGCTATGAGCGGGAAATGCTATTATGAGAGTGAATATACTAAATACCGATTTGTTCCGAACACAACATTAAATCCTTACTTCTCTATTTTCTACTTTCAATTACTTTTTAAGATCACATGATTTTGATAACAATAAGCATTCATGATATGATATTACATATAGAAGCAGACATAGGTATTTCTGTAATAAACAAGCGAAAAGCAAGACATATTGAAACTAAAGTAAGATTATGCAAGAATGGAAAAAGCCCAAAAATGGAGTGTGGATGTGTGGGGCCTTAAATCACATCCCCATGTGCTATAACGGAATGTAACCTTGTATATTAGGAGTATATTATATGGTAGGTAACCCTGTTGCTTTGTATTCAGTGGGTCCCGCGTTTATTTGATCAGTGGAGACACATTGCACACTGCAAACTGTATGTCCTGTTCCGGTTATTATACACAGGCTTAAAAGTGGACTTGGAAAACTAATAAAACAGCATTACATTTCATGTTCCTTAAAAATCCTCCGGTATCATGTTCAAGTACCTGGATGATTTGCATGTTTTGGCATTTCAAATCTGACCCCTACGGTTTTTGTTGCGAAAAATGAGTTGTGAGGTATCAATTTTAATGGAAATCACTATTCAGCGCCGTGCCCAGGATTTTTTTGAGGGAGGGGCCAGACCCGAAAATGTGTTTCTCCTATATTTATAAACTTGCTTTCATATTTTATCTTTATTTTGTATATGTTGCTACAAGGCTCATACCCAGGATTTTGAAGGGGGGCGGGGGGAAGTGGTTGATCCGAATGTGTGGATCAAAGACGTTTAGAAGAGAGGTTGATTGAATTAGGCTATTTGCTTTGTTTTTCGGCCAAGTTTGCCTAATCGCGACGATGAGGATGAGCGAAGATATGATGAAATTGATGAGAGAACACACTCACACAGAACACCTATGCCCAAGCTGGGATTCGAACCCGGAACCTTTGGCGTCATCATTCCCAACAATCAGTCATGCAGTCGCTTACAGACATAGGTGGCACACGGTGTACAGCTTAGTGCTTATTGATTACATTCAATTCTCCGAAGTATTCAAATAATTCTGTTCCGCAAATTAACAATGTATCAAATTTCCTTTAATTGTCCTATGGCAGGACCATTGAAGAGTCATGATAATTCTATGGTTAGAAAATAATATATTTATAAATTAAGTTATACGTATTAGCAATTATTATTATTGATTGATTGATTTGCTTTATTTTACTTCGTTTTTATGCCACTTTTGGCTAATTTGCGAAGATGGGGATGAGTGATATATGATGAAATTGACGAATGGACACTCACAAACATCCATGCCCAGGCCGGGATTCGAACCCGGGACCCCTGGCGTCGTAGGACGATGTGCTAACCACTCCGCCACGGGGATGGCACATTTATTATTATATAAAAGAACTTGTCTAAATGTTAGTTGAGAAAAAGAAGAGAGACATTTTCGAAAAGAGTAGGAAAAGGGATTTAAAGGAATTGATTGTCCCGACCATATCGATAAATCGGGACGTCTAGAGTCGACGAGCGATATGAAAGCGGCTGACCTTGACAAGTCCGCGCAGAGAGAGAGGGAGATACATTTCCGCTGTTGCCACCTACTCACCGTTCGGGGTTCTCGCCAGCTCTTACAAAATAAAAAACAAGGGCTTACATTCGAACAATTGTAAATTGCCGCTGCACGGCTATTATTGCAACAATCGATACCAATCCTGCACGAGTATTAGCAGAAAGCTTTAGACAATCGTATTGTGCGGTAAATTAAACGTGTGGAATCTTGAAAGTAAGTGAAAGAAATGAAATATCTTATTGACCTTTATTGTATAGAGAAAAAGTTCTCTTGGGAGCCGATTTTTATTAAATTATATTTGATATAACTTCCAGTGAGAAAGTTACAAAGAAAACTCCAAATTTTAAGTTCGTATAATATTTACAGCGATATGTTATTTGGTTACTGAGAAAACGAGAGAAGAACTTGATTCATTCTTTCGCGGCGCGGCAAAGGCAACTTCGTTTGCCGCAGATATCATGCGCCGGTCTTGTGCCACTCGCAATAACAAAACAACTGTCTGGCATGCATAACATGAACTGAAAATAAAAAATAAAATGCCATTTACTTACATAACGCTCATTCCGTACTGCTGTCAACCTCGTCACTTGATTCAAGTTCTTCGGAATCCGTGTCTTGCAAATTTATAATGACCTTCTCGATGACATCATCTCTGACTATTTCACGCTGGAAGTCATCTTCTTGTATTTTTTCTGCGTGAGCCACACAATCTGCCCACTCGGAAACACCTATTCTGTCTATTGCTTCGTGAGTCAGTTTCTGTACGTCGGCAATTTTGAAAGTCTTGTTCTTGTCCGCTACGTACCCCTTCACCTGGGCCCAAATCATTTCAATCGGGTTGTACTGACGATGATAAGGTGGGAGACGAACAACTCTGTGACCATATTCTCTTGTTATTATATCGATTTCGTAACTTTTGTGAGTTGGTGTATGATGTTTCACAAACTGCAACAATTCTGCTCGGGTTTGCGTGCTTGTGTGGGGAATGTTCTTGTTACAGAGCCATGCCATAATATCCGCCTTCCTTGAATTCGAACAAGGCGTTTTATCCACTTGCAAGTAATGTATGCTCGCGTTGTCTATTACAATCACGGATTCGGGAGCGAGAAACGGCAAGAACTGCTCGCAAAACCACTTTCGAAACACGGCAGACGTCATTTCTGAATGATAGTCGGTACTGTTTGTTTTGGAGCGGAAAACCAATTTACTTTGGGGCACAAAGCCTGTAGCAGCTGAACCAACATGACACACTATAAGACTAGCACCTTTTCCTAATGGCACCTTTAACCCACCAGAACCATCACTCATTCTCCAGCAGGTCGTCTTCGTGTGATTCTGGTTGACCCAAGTTTCATCTAAATAATATATATTTGCAGTACCAGCATTCCTGATTTCGTTCATGGTTCTGAGGAAGATCACTCTCGCAGCTACAACATCACCCCTCTCCATTAAAAATTTCCTCCCGTCGTTGCCTTTCCTATATCTGAACTCCATGTTTTTCAAAATTTTCAACACTGACCACGTACTGCCTGCAAACCCGATAGCTTCCTTCAATTTAGCCCTAAGTTTCAATGCAGTAGGAAATTCGCCATTTGCGTACATATCAAATATATTATTACGCAATACCCCTTTATCAAAATCGTCCAAGTGCGTAACATTTTTTCGCCGATTACGACGTTTGCCAGGCGAGCGAAAAGAAACCGACCCTGTATCACCAATCGACGACCTGGCTTCCTTCGCAATCGTCTGAACTGTACGCAGACTTATCCCACATGCAGCCGCTGTACGTTCCTGACATTTGGCAACACTGCTCCCTGACGAACACGAGGCACTGTCTGCACTGCGAGATTCACTTTGGAAGAACTGATACACTTTGTACACCATATTTCGCGCTTGTTTGTGTAGAATACGACGCTTAGGTGTTTCTGTAGCCATCTTGCACACGTATATTGACAAATTTTTTGTGATCACACTGAAGAAACACGAACAGTCACAACGGAAACCAAACCGATTCTTGCCGCTCGTAAAACAAAAGAACGACATCGCACGTTTTGCACGGCAGTCTCCACCACCTCCTTTTGCTACTGCGCATCGAGGCTTGTTCAAGGTCAGCCGCTTTCATATGACTCGTCGACTCTAGTGGCCTTGCATAAACTGTTATCAAACTAAAGCTACCCAGGACAAAATTTAAATTTTTACGAAGTTTAAAAATTGTCATTGTTATTTTCTTAACTTTTTATAGGTTCACATTTAAATATTTCATAGTTCAAGGGGGGCATGGCGTCGATGGCCCTTTCCTGGGTACGGGCCTGTCTCTCTTTAACTTTGTACAAAATGAACAGGAAGTTCAAACAAAATAGTGTAGGCACATGCCAACGACCTCAAAGAGAAGACACCTTTCGAAATGTGATTTACAATAAGTTATTTTGGAACAAATCACGACAACTAACACCATATATATGTAGCTTCTTTTATAAATAACTTACGTACTACGTCTTAAAATCTTATATATAAATATATATACAGGGTGCCTCATCTAACATTGCGACCTGAAATATTTCGTGAACAACAACAAATATTGAAAAACTGCTTTCGCTGATATATAGGTATGAGAGGGTAAAGTAAAAAGTAAAGTAAAGTAAAGTGCTCCCCTGTGCATAGCACCACGCCATGAAGGCGTATAGGGGGTGTTTGCGTTCCGGACCGTACAGGACCAAAACTGAAAGTAGAACCTGTCCGGCTGTGAAGGACCAGAAATGAATGATGATCCGAACCGGTAGGATCTAAATGTAAGTGAAATTGTAGGTACCACTTACATCTCTCTGGTATGGATTGTGTCGCTACAGGGCAAAGTTCACCGCGATCCTCTTGGTAGTTGTAAAGAAAACACAGGCACACACACTGATAACTATAACTATGTATTATAAGGTATATGCACATAACACTTGATTACACTTCCCATGCACTCCTGTCTAGGGAAAAACTGTTTACACGAAGTTGCAGCTGGTGTTACAACAACACGCCACTAATGAAACGTAGCCACGTTGGGCTTACGGTATCCATAATTGTCCGCGACGGTTTCTGGCTGTGTCCCGAGTGGCCTCTCTACGCACACTGGCTGGAAGTAACAACCGCGCTAAAATGGCGGCAACTAGACACCGCGCTCAGATTGAATTAGCCAATGGGAGTGCAGGTTACTTAAGGCATTTGAAATACACAAATAAACAATTGAAGCTATATGCAATATAAAATATATAAAGAAAGAATAAACATAATTACTTTTATAGATAAATCTCCAACATACTCCCCCCCGTTGGAATGTTCACATCCAACCTAACACTAGGGGATACATTGTCAATGTTTTAGCTCATGGAGCGTCTTCTTCCCAATGTGGTAAAGGCACAATTTTGCTTAATGCTCTCTTGTAGACTCCGTCTCTAGTACGAACGGTGACTACGCGCTCTAGGTTATCCCTTCCCGGAAACACTTCTTGGACGACGCCGACTCTCCACGAGAGTGGTGGAATATTGTCCTTATTCAATAGCACTGGTGTGCCAGGCTTCAAATTCGACTGAACGGCTGTCCATTTCTGTCGCTGCTGCAGACTATGCAGGTAGTCCTGAGACCACTTCCTCCACACTCGCTGCTGGAACTGCTGTATGCGCTGCCATCTGGATAATCTGTTGGCAGCCAGATCTGTAATGTTTGGTTCAGGAAATGTGGTTAGAGGACCTCCGATAAGAAAATGACCAGGGGTAAAGTAGCTGAATTCATCATGAGAATCAGGGAGTGTGGAAAGAGGACGGGAGTTGAGGCAGGCCTCTATTTGGCATAGCAGAGTTACTAGTTCTTCGTATGTTAGCACGGCGTTTCCTGCTACTCTGCGAAGATGGTATTTCATATACTTCACTGCACTTTCAAAAATCCCGCCGAATGATGGACTGCGTGGTGGAGAATACTTCCACTGGAAATTCTCTTCTGCTGCAAATCTGTTGATGTCCTTGTTGAAGCCTTGTGATTGAAAGAGTTTACGTAATTCCTGCAATTCATTTTTAGCACCATGGAACGTCGTAGCATTGTCGCTAAAAATACTTGCACACTTTCCTCTTCTCGCGGTGAAGCGTAGTAGAGCTGCGATGAAGGCTTGTGATGTCAAGTCTGAGACAATCTCTAGATGAATTGCCGTTGTGGCAAGACAAGTGAAAACTGCAATGTAGCATTTACTTGTGGATCTGCTTCTTGCGGCTCCGGTCTTGATGTGGTATGGCCCTGCGTAATCAACGCCTACGTGATGGAATGCCTTGCTGGGTCTCACTCTACTGGAGGGTAACTACCCCATCAGCTGCTGGGAGGCTGAAGCCTTCAAACGATAGCATATGTTGCACTGATGAATGATCTGTTTGACCACCTGTCGTATGCGAGGAATCCAGTATTTCTCACGAAGTGATGATATGAGAAGCTGTGGACCAGCATGCATAAGTCTCTTGTGTTCTGATGCTATCAGAATTTTCGCAAAATGACTCTTCGGATGAAGAATAATTTGATGCTTGCTTTGAAACTCCAATTCACTGTTTTCCAATCTTCCTCCGACACAAATTACTTGTTCATTGTCGAGAAATGGATGAAGGTTCCTCAAAATGCTTTTGTTGTGTACTTGCTGCTTGTCAGACAAATCTTTGATTTCCTGAGAGAAGAATGCACGTTGTGTTATCTTGATGCAGGCAAGTGTGGCGCCTTGAATTTCAAAGGTGGTAAGGTCTTCACTCCTTTTCTCTCTTGAGTTTCTGCAATTGCTGATGAACCTTTTGCAGAGTGACACTACTCTCAGTAGCTTGGATAAACTTGAATATCTAGATATGATTTCTTCTTCAGTTGTTACATGAGTGACCAATGTGGTAGCTGCTACCTTACGCTGCTCTGGAATAGTGTTGTCGTCTGGACGGAATGCTAAACTGGATGATGGCCACTGTGTCTCATCTTCTTGGAGCCAGGTGGGTCAGTGCCACCAAAGCTGAAGTGATTTGATAGTTTTTGCATCGACTCCTCGTGAGATCAGATCTGCAGGATTGTCTTTTGACGGAACGTGCTTCCAATCACTGACTTGTGTGAATTCCTGTACAATTGCCACGCGGTTGGCAACAAAAGGTTTCCATTTACTGGCTGGTGACGCCAGCCAAGCTAGGACGATTTTTGAGTCGGTCCATAGGTGAATGATGTCTATACATAGACGCAGTATGGGCAATGCTTTGTGTACCAGTTTGGCTAGTAGAACTGCCGCACATAATTCCAAACGTTGAAGAGTGGTTCTCTTCACCGGAGCCACCTTGGACTTTGAACACAATAAGTTCACACTTATGTGACCCTCTGAATCAATTGATCTTACGAAGAGAACACTGCCATAGTTTCTCTCTGATGCATCAGAGAAACCGTGAATTTGAATTTTACGTATGTCTCCTGGAGCCAAAACGAACCGTGGTACTTTTACTTCGTTAATACATGTGAGCTGCGAATGAAGACGACGCCATGTTTTCTGCAAATCTATAGGAAGCGTATCATCCCATCCTACATTGTGGAGCCATAACTGCTGCAGGAATTACTTGTATGTGGTCACCACTGGCGATATTAGTCCGATTGGATCGAACACTTGTGCAATTATGCTGGCAACTTGGCGCTTTGTGAAGATTTTCAACGAGCCTACATCCACTGTTGTGGAAACCTTACTGTCCATGAGAAATTCGTCCGTGGATGGGCGCCATGAAATTCCCAATGTTTTTGTGCCTTCTGTGTCGAATTGCACTAGATCCTGTACTGCCTTCAATTCTTCTGGAATAGATTGTAACACTGCCTTGCTATTGGAGCACCATTTACGTAGATTGAATCCTCCCTTCTGGAGTAATTCTGTGAGACTTTCACGCAGCTTTATTGCACCTTCAATGCAATGATTTCCTCCCAGAAAATCGTCAACGTAGAAGTCATGTGTTAAGACATGAGTGGCTACTGTGAAATTTGATGATTCATCTTCTGCCAATTGTTTGAGGCATCTTGTGGCCAAGAATGAACTTGAAGTTAATCCATAAGTGACTGTGTTCAAACTGTAAACATGGATTGGTTCGTCACGTGATGCTCTCCATAAGATGCATTGAAGTGGTCTGTCTTCTGAATGCATGTTAATTTGCCTATACATTTTAGCCGTGTCTGCAGTCAGTGCGATTTTGTGACTACGAAATCTGAGCAGGATTGAAAACAATTCTTCTTGCATCGTGGGACCAATCATTTGTATACTGTTCAACGATTCCCCCGTAGTTGTGGGCGAGCTTCCATCAAAAACCACTCTTAAACGTGTAGTTTTGCTTGATTCCTTGATCACACAGTGATGTGGAATGTAGTACCTTGTCTCCTTGTCTCTGGATACATCTTCCAATGTCCCAATTGGTTGCATGTGTTTGAGTTGTTGGTACTCGACCATGAATTCTGTGTACTCTCTTTTCAATTCCACGTTCCGATCAAGTCTTCTTTCTAATTGGTTAAATCGTGAAATCGCTGTTTGCAGAGAATCTCCAAGAACGGATCTGTCCTTCTTCAAGGGTAGCTTGACTGTGTATCAACCTTCTCGATCACGAGATGTAGTTTCCTGGAAATGTTTTTCACAGACGATTTCTTCTGGCGAAGGCAACTTATCATGGAATTCCTCCAAATCCCAAAATTTCTGTAAATGGAAATTGACTGTATCTTCTTTGCGAACAAAGAATGACTTCGAAGGTCCGTTCGTAGATGATGCATTGGTAATCCTTCGTGCTACAATCCATCCAAATTCAGTGTTTTGCAACGCTGGATAGTTTCCTGTTCTTAAAAGTTTTTCTGGCTTGAGAATCGTGTAGAACACATCTGCAGACAGAAGTAGGTCAATGTTGCCAGATGTATGGAAGCTAGGATCTGCTAAATGTATGTCACTCGGAATTCCCCATGTGGAAGTTTCGAGCCTCTGCGCTGGCATCGAACCTGTGATGTTTGGCAAGATGGAACAAGATATGTCCATGGTGAATCCACTAATGCTGGATTTAATCTGAGTCTCCATGGTGTGAAAGGCTTGCACTGTAGCTTCATTTATCCCTTGGATTGGAATTCGGCGTTTTTGTTTCTTGATGCGTAGCTGCTGGGCAAGATGCTCTGTCATAATATTACTCTGCGAGGCTCCATCCAAAAGTGCACGACATGGGAGCCAATCGCCGTATGCGTTCTTGATTTTTATGACTGCTGTGGCTAGGAGAACTTGCGAAGTTTCTCTGTTCTTGACAGAACAATATGTTGCTTTAGTCTGGGCATCATTATCCTGAAAACGAGTATCATCGCCTACTGCCGATTTACTTCTGGGTTGACTGAGCCGCTTCTGTGTTTGACGTTCTCTGTTGTTCTTATCTTCATGAAGAAGAGAATTATGTTTCTCGCCGCAATACTTGCAAGATCCTGCCTTGCATCCTGACCTAAATCCCTGGTGATCTGACTGTCCAAGACAATTGAAACAGATCTGGTTTTCTCGAAGAAATTTGTACTTCTGAGCTATAGTAGCTGCTTTGAAAGAACTGCACGCAAACAGCGGATGCTTATTATTCTTCATAGTATCCTTGCAATACAGGCATGAAGGAGATACAGTAGAAACATACGATCTTGAAGGAGAAGGATGCGCAGGTTTGTGACTTTGTTGTTTGGTGTTGCCACTAAACTGTGGTTTGAATATTGATTTTTCATTGGAAATTGGTTTGAATTTATCTAAAGCCTTGGTTCTGTGCTCTAGAAATTGAAACAAACTGTCAAGAGTGGTAAATTCAGAATCATTCACTTCTAATTCAAAAGCCTTTCGTGTGGTGGCATCAAGCTGAGAGGTAAGATGTTGAACTATCTCCTGCTAATAATTTTAAAGCTGAGATGGAGCTAATAGCTGTGTTTGTGAACGATCGCAATTCTTCTGCTTTTTCTTTCGACACTGGTTTTATATGCAAAATATCATTGACGTGTGAAGCAGCTATGAGACGCTTGTTGTCAAAACGCTCTTGGAGTTGTTTCCACGCTACACCGTAGTTGGATGCTGTAATTGGTATGCTTTCAATGATTTGCAATGCCTCACCCTTCAGTGCGACACGTAAATACTGGAATTTCTGAATATCTGAAATATCCGAATTATCATGTATGAGCGAAGAAAATGTGTCTGAACGATACCCACTGAGTGTAGTTTCCACTGAAATGCGGAAGCTCTATTAATGGCAACTTGACTTGAGACTTGCACGAAGCCCTGTGTTCATTTTCCGCGTCGTCTGCATTTGAATGATTTCCCTCAATTAATGTTAGCATCTGCGACTTTAGATCGAAATATGAAAGTTCGATTGTCTCTCGAACCGCCGTGTGTTCATCGTCTGTGGCTTCAAATTCAATGCAATCCTGAATTTCTTCCAGCTTGGGCCATAATGTGTTCAGTTGCTCCAGCCGAACCTTGATCTGTTGAACGTTCGGCGCCTCTGGATCAACACTACTAATGTACGACTGCAATCTCGTTATTTGCCCCCGGTAGGCGGCACGTTGCTTTAGAAGATGTGGTAAGTCTGCCATGCCTCAAGGTGGGAGGGACAAGCAATGGGTATTGAAATGAAAGGAAAAAATGAGGAAATATTGAACCAAACACTGTTGTACTCACCGATCTGGCATTCACTGGACCATCTGGGCATCTGAAATCCTGGTTAGGCTGCAACACTGCGGGTACTCGAACAGCTGATGCACAGTTGTTATGGTGATGTCACGTCTGCACGCGTGGGCTGCTTGATGCAACTATCCGCGATACGTTTCTCCTCGCTCCCGCACGAAAACGAACGAAAAAGCCAGTCCCGTGAAGGAACAGAAAAACTGCAGTCTAAAAATAACTCAGGGACACACCACGGGTGTATGACGTCATGTCACTGGTCGCCGACCGAAAGTCCTCGTACAGCGCGAGGGGCGAAGGGAGCGGAGTGTGAAACGTCACTGACGAGCGAACAGCGGGAGCGCTGTCGTTCGGGGAAGTCCCGGGCGTGTCCTTCAGCCACGTGGAAAATATCTCGCGCGCTATAACGAATGACGTAATGCTGTCAATAACTTGTAGTTACTGAACTTGAAAATAATGTTTGCACAACACAATGTCACTAAAAATCACTGATAGTAACGTACCTCATGTTCAATACAAAGGAGATCGCGGCCTGCGGAGGACCATAAATGTTTGCGTTCCGGACCGTACAGGACCAAAACTGAATGTAGAACCTGTCCGGCTGTGAAGGACCAGAAATGAATGATGATCCGAACCGGTAGGATCTAAATGTAAGTGAAATTGTAGGTACCACTTACATCTCTCTGGTAAGGATTGTGTCGCTACAGGGCAAAGTTCACCGCGATCCTCTTGGTAGTTGTAAAGAAAACACAGGCACACACACTGATAACTATAACTATGTATTATAAGGTATATGCACATAACACTTGATTACACTTCCCATGCACTCCTGTCTAGGGAAAAACTGTTTACACGAAGTTGCAGCTGGTGTTACAACAACGCGCCACTAATGAAACGTAGCCACGTTGGGCTTACGGTATCCATAATTGTCCGCGACGGTTTCTGGCTGTGTCCCGAGTGGCCTCTCTACGCACACTGGCTGGAAGTAACAACCGCGCTAAAATGGCGGCAACTAGACACCGCGCTCAGATTGAATTAGTCAATGGGAGTGCAGGTTACTTAAGGCATTTGAAATACACAAATAAACAATTGAAGCTATATGCAATATAAAATATATAAAGAAAGAATAAACATAATTACTTTTATAGATAAATCTCCAACAGGGGGTGTGGGCGTAACGCCCCACACTTTCTTGATCCGGTCGTGAGTGGGGGTGATGTGATCAGCATCACGCCCCTGACCGCCTTTACCCCACAGGGTTTCCCCCAGGTACCCATGTTATTCGACGTTGGGTGGGCGCCGGGGCCGCTTCCAAACGTTAGAAAAGTTCCCGGATTTGAACCGGCCCTTGAGCATGGTAGTCAGACGCGTTACCGACTGAGCCACCGCGGGGCTCATGAAAATAGTGGACACAATACGCTCAACTACGTAAGGAAGTACGATTTTCAACACAGACTTACTCTTTTTTAATGGACACCCCATTTTATTTTAAGCTCATTTGAAAGTACGGAAAAAATCATTAAGAATGGCCTTTGTTACATTGCAATACGTCAAGTAGTTCTCAAGTAAATGTAACCTGAAGTTGACGCTTGAAACAAACATTCTCACAAGTTGATTCGTGTGTCGTAACATGCATATCCCCCTTTTGAAGACATTCGTGTATCGTAACAAACATGTTACTCTTCTGCATACTATGCGTTGTGCTTAGGAAAGTTCTTACGTTCCCAACAACTGCGGGTTGTACATAAGTAAACTGTGACAAATTATCTAAAAGGTTCTCGTACATCTTTCTGAGTTATCAAATAAGGGTTATTCATTCATTCATTCCTTTATTTGGAACCTAACAGCTTTTATGCCGTTTTTTGTCCGTAACAATACACACACAATTGTTTTACAATAAAATTATCAGTCCATTCCCCCTATTTTACAGATATTAGATTTTTTTTTTTGAACATTTTGCCTTTTACAATTGTATGTTACACTTCCTTAAAAATGATAACAAACTATAACCAATTCTCACATCTGGATTAACAACTAAACTTAACATATTTGTTGGAAACTGAACCTTTAGAGTATTTAAAGTTTTATACAAGATATTTTGCACTTTCCCAGCCACATTCACATTTCTTATTGTTCGTTATTCCAATTTTGGATAAATGTTGCCTAGTACACAAATGGCTCGTTCTCAGTCTATTAATTAATACAATTACATTTCTTGTAGCACTTACATGATGAAACCATGGTTTTTGTGTTTTGAATTCAGCAAATGGTCTGTATGATTCTCCAACTGTTGTAAGTTCATTTCGACATCAATCAAACCATTCATTCAGAATTTTCTTCTTTACTCTAGGGAGAAGATCCGTATAGTATAATGATAAGTTCGTAATATTTGGAAGACGCACTGCTTTCTTTGCACATTCATCTACATGAGAAATACCTGCAATATTGCTATGAGCTTTAATCCGAGAAAACTCAATGGTTTTTCCAGATTTTTGTATTGTTTGAACTAATTGTATGCAATTTATAATATAAGGGGATAATTTGTAAAGACTCTTGTACGAAGATTTAAGAGCCTGTAATACACTTTGCGAGTCAGTAAGTATTAAGAACTTTCGTAAATTTAATTTTTGAACATATATTAAAGCTTGGTAAATTGCGTAAGATTCTGCTGTAAATATTGAACAGTCTTGTGGAAGTCGAAATAATAGGTCTGTTTTATGTTGTGGATCGTACACTGCACATCCAACTCCTGACTCACTTTTAGATCCATCTGTGTATATGAAATAAAAACTTGGCCATTGAGTAAAATATTCCGATATGTGCGAATAACGAGGGAAATGAATATTATCCAGAGACTGTTGAGGATAATCTAATGAAAAAACAGGCCGTGAACGCATCTGTAGAACATCCTGATATTCTTGACAAAACGAATTATACAATTCTATCCACATAGGAGATTTTCTGTTTGTTATTTTTCCTGTTTCATATAAGTGTATCATATTTGTTAGTACATTGTTGAAAGGATGCTCACAATATGATTTCACTTTGAAGAGCATATTTGCTGCTAACATCTTCTGTCTACATGAAATGGAACATTCACCCGCTTCCATGTATACTACTACGTTTGGAGTGCTGTTCATAACGCCTAAACATCTTCTCAAGAATTTCCTCTGTATGACATCAATGGAATTCAATTTTCCTTCTGTAAAGTTACACATTGCCAATAGAGAATAATCTATCATAGACCGAAAATAATTCTTGTAAAATAAAAGCATAACTCGAGGATGACATCCCCACTGAGTATTTGCTATTGCTTTGAACAAATTAAACACTTTTTCTGATTTGACTTGTATTGCTTTAATTTGGTCCTTCCAAGTTAGTTTTTCATCCAAGATGACACCTAAATATTTTACTCTGGATGTAATGGGAATTCTTGTTTTTCGGGACATTGAGTGAACTATTGGAGGTGTTCCCTTTTTACTAAAAATTGTAAAATTAGATTTTTCCATTGAAATGGAGAGTTTTTTACTTTCAAGCCACTTTTGCACTTCCAATATTTGTTCCTCTAAAACAGGAAAATCAGTATGAATTTGTGTCGTGGACATATAGATACAGATATAATCTGCATATTGAAGATAATTGACTGTTGGAATTAATTTCCTTTTCATCTCGATCATATATATGTTGAATAACAAAGGACTTAAAGGACTTCCTTGAGGTAACCCTTTGCAGGCTGAATACGGTCCTCTACTTTCACTGAAAAAGTGGAAATATACGGATCTTTTACTGAGTAACTTCCATAATATCAAAACATAGTTGTGAGGTATTTTTAGCTGTTGTATTGTTTGGATTAGGATATTAATATCTACATTATCATAAGCTGCGCTTACATCTAAGAATGCAGCTAATACAATTCTGTTTCTTTTCAGTGAGTCGAAAATATACGAGGAAATAGTGATTAATCCGTCTTGGCATCCTAATCCCTTTCGAAATCCTATTTGTTCGAACTGAAATATGTTTTGGCTTTCTAAAAACCATTCTATTCTTTTTTGTATCAGTTTCTCAAATATCTTTCCTAAAACTGACGTCAAAGCTATAGGTCTATATGATTTACTTACTTGAGGGTCCTTGCCTGTTTTTAAAATTGGAATAATCAACTGTTTGGACCAATCTTCTGGTACTTTTCCATTATTTAAGAATTTATTAAAAATTGTGCACATCGCCTTTAACGCTACATCTGGAAGGTGATTGATCATCGAATAAGTAATTCCATCCATCCCTGGAGCAGATTCTTTACTGTTGCCGATGATTTCATAGATTTCCTCTTTTGAAATTGGAGTTGCAAAACCTTTCGCCGAACGTAGTTTTGATGTGTAACTACATAATTCATTTGGTATTTCAACTACTCCGTCTGACACTGTAGGTATGAGTTTCTGAATAAATTCAGTCTTCCAATTTGAATTCAAAGGGACCACATTTGCTGTACGAGGATTTTTGAGCGACCTAAACTTATTTCACACATATCCTAATTTCATGCTTGGGTGTAAATTTTCACAAAATAATTTCCATGATTTTCTTTTTGCTTTTATGCATAATCTCTTTGATTTGGCCACAGAGTGTCTGAATGCTATCCAGTTCTCCGGATTTGGTTGACGTGCGTATATTCTTGCTAATTCGACTCTATGTAGTTTTGCTTCAGCACACTCTTCTGTCCACCAGTATATCTTTGGGAAGTGTTGCTGACTACTTTTTATCACCCTGGGACAGCTCAAGTCCATCGCAGCCGAAATGGTTTTTACAAACTCCTCGTATGTAATATTATCAGGTTTTAATCCATCATCCTCTGAGAAATAAATATTTAAAAGTTTAGTATAATTAGACCAATTAGCTTTGAATACTTTCCATTTGCGAATAGTTAATATTCTTTCATTTGTTGCATGGCAATAAGCCAGGTAAAAATAACATGGATAATGATCGCTTGTTCTCAAGTCCACATCGGCTTCCCATGTAAAGTCTGCACAATACTTTTCTGAAATTAATGTTAAGTCTATAGATGACGGATTACTTCCATTTCTAGGCATATGAGTAGGTGAACCATAATTTATTATAGTTAACTGTTCCGCCTCCATCCATTCAACAAGAGTTCGACCCAACTTATCTGCTTCCTGTCGACCCCACAATGGGTGGTGGCAATTGAAATCTCCAGTTATGATTAATGGAGTCTTGAATGAACTAATCATAGACCTTAAATGTTTCACTGCAATTTTTTGCGATGTATAGGTAGATGGTATATAGATCGAGATAACAGTAAATATTTTATTCAAAATTTGCACTTGTATTCCCACTACTTCCACCCTATATTCTCGAAGAATCACTAAATTGGGATTAAATGATATGGGTTGGAATGCCAGACTTTCATGTACAAATATACCCACTCCTTTTCCGCCTTTTTGATTAATTACTGCATGATAATTTTTTATTTCAATTGAAACTCTTCCATACCCCCATACTTCACACACACATATAATGAGAGGATGATGCTCTTCTATCAGTTTCATGAGTTCAAGTTTTCTTGAAGGAAACGAGCATAAATTCCATTGAACAAACAAAAACATATTTTGCATGTGATAACTTACGGATTATTATATTTAATGTTGAGCATCTTCATATGATTCAAGCTCTTCAATAAGTTTCAATAACTGTGAAGTAATATTTGTACAATCGACTAGAATATTTTTAATTCTCTGAAGATTATCATCCACAGTTATGTTCGACGTGAGTTTTGCCATAAATTGTAACAAACTAATCATTATTTGCTTTTGAGAGTCATATTGTGGGATGCTAGTTCGTAATTTTCGTTTTTCCGTTGTTGTCACTGACGTTGGACTGATTTGGGAATTTAGTAATACATAATCTGGCCTTTCTTGTTCGTTTTGGGTTTGAGGATTGTCACACGACTTTAGATTTTGCATACCTTTATTTTTCATAACTTCTTTACTTTTACATATCTTCCCAAATCTTCGATCAGCATAACTATTGTTCATGTTGTAAAGATGAGGTTGAGAAGATTTCCAAGAATATAAGTTTCTTGATGTCCCTGATTCCTCATCTCTTAGAGTGGCCAGCACCTCATATCTGTTACCTGTTGTAATTGCTGAACTTGGAGCTTGTACAAAGGAAGACTCTGCTTTAGTTGTTTTTAACTCTGGGAAATCTTGTAGTATGTTTGCATAAGAATAATCGTCTCTTTCGGTCATAAATGAACTACTAGAACTAACTTTTCTCTTTGCTTCTTGATATGAACAGCCCTCATATGCAATCACCTTCTGAATTTCTCTTTCCTCTTCCCACTTACTGCACGACCTCTCAGTTGCAAGATGATTTCCTGAGCAATTTATGCATTTAGGTACTGCAGCACATATATCATCATGTTCATAATCACCGCACCTTGGACACATCGCTTTGGACTTACAAACATCCTTTGTGTGAGAGAAACGGAAACAATTCCTGCACTGCATCACAGATTTTATTTTAGGTTGTACCTGAAATATGTTACTGAGTAGCTTTACATGCGAAAGCAACCTTTGTGATTGAAATGTTACGCTGATCAATTTGTGACCAAATTGATCAGCGTAACGTTTCAATCACAAATAAGGGTTAATTAAAAAGTCAACTCAACTCAACTAATCTTTATTGGACTTACAGCTTACAGGTGGCTGTTTATGCCCAGCATACATTATAAGTACATAAGATACATTTTTAATATAAATTTTACACACAAAATTCATAAACGCTCTTAAACACAATTTTATATAACTACATTAACTCATTCAGTAACAAAAATATATTATAATTTTATATCAGCTTTTCTCAAAAAAGCAAGTATAACATATCCAATTCTAATATCTGGAGCATACAACATTGAATTCATATTAATAGGGAAAGGAACATTAATTTTTGACAATGTTTTGTATAAAGTCTTTCTTCTCTCTGAGTGAATTGGACATTCCAAAATAATATGATGAGCATCACCCCTTAAATCACCACAGTCACAATTCGGAGATTTTAAAATGTGTATTTTAAATAAATGATGATATGTTCTCGCGTGACCACTTCTTAGTCTATTTATTAAAACAATTGCATTTCTTGAACCTTTACAATTATAAAACCAAGGTTTTTTCCTAGTGTAATCAACATAAGGACGATAACTTTCACCAATGCTTTCTAATGCATTATTACAACATAAGTTCCATTCTTCAAAAATTTTCTTCTTAACCCTCGGCAGAAGATCTGTGTAATGCAATGGTAACTGGATTGTTTCATTCATCTGAGCAGCTTGTTTTGCATATCTGTCTGCTTGTTCATTTCCGTAAATATTAATGTGTGATTTTACCCACACATAATGAACTACCTTTCCATTGCTAATTAAGCTATTAGTTGCACGAATACAATTGATGACATATGGTGATATTTTAAATAAATTTTTATAATTAGATTGTATTGCTTGTAAAACACTTTGCGAATCAACCAGTATTAGAAATTTCTGTTCAGGAACTGTACCAATATAAATCAAAGCTTGATATACCGCATATATTTCTGCTGTAAATATGGATGCCTCCACTGGTAACCTAAACATTTTTGATATATTTCTTTCAGTATCATAAAGAGCTGCTCCTACTCCACTTTCAGTTTTAGACCCATCTGTATATATATGATAAAAGTCTTCCCAAGATTCTCTAAACTCAGCTGAATGATTATATTTCGGGAAATATATATTTTGAATTGATTGTGTGGGAAATTCTAACGAGTACACTGGCAATGTTCTTGCTATGAGTACTTGACTACATTCATGATGATATTTACTAAATAGTTGTACCCAAAGCGTAGCTGATTTATCATTGGTTATTCCTGAATCATGCAGCTCTAAAAGATTTAATAAAACATCATTGAAAGGATGCCATGGTGAATGTTGAATTTTAAATAACATTTTTATAGCAATTAACTTTATCCTCACAGAAACCGAACATTCTACTGACTCCATATATACCACTACATTAGGAGTACTGTTCATTAATCCCAAACATCTTTTTAGAATTTTTCGTTGCTGGACTTCTAGTGAAGAAAGTTTTGTTAATGGAAGATTACACAAGACCATTAATCCATAATCTAATACTGCTCGATAATAATTCTTATAAAACATAAGCATGCTGGTAGGATGTGCTCCCCATTTGGTATTCGCCATAGCTTTAAATAAATGAAATATTTTATCGGATCTATTTTTCATCATATTTATTTGATACTGCCATGATAATGAAGCATCAAAGTATACACCTAGATATTTTACTTGTGAAACAATTGGAATTTGTAATCTCCTAGGAATAATGTTGAAAATATTTTGAAGACCCTTATGCTTAAATACTACTATTTTGGACTTTTCTAAAGATATTGATAATTTTTTCTGCTTTAACCATTCGTTAAATTCTATTAATTTATATTCAAACATTGAAAAATCTTTTAAGTGATTGTTTGAGTCTAAATATATACATACATCATCAGCATATTGTAGAAACTGAAATGGGGAATCTATTATTGTTTTAATATCTGATAAATAAACATTAAATAATAATGGGCTAAGAGGACTTCCCTGTGGTTGTCCTTGTCCAATATATATTGGACCTACCATTTCTGAACAAAAATGAAAATAAAGTTGTCTTTTAGATAACAATTTCCATGTCATTATGAGTATACAATGTGGCACTTTTAGTAATTGTAGTTGTCTCAATAGAACAGTAATATCTACGTTGTCATATGCACTTTGAATATCAATAAAGGCTGAAAGTACTGATTGGTTTCTTTTAATAACACTATAAATATGAGAAGATAATGTTACTAATGCATCCTGGGTTCCATAACCTTTACGAAATCCCATTTGTCTGGGCGAAAATACCTTTTGACCTTCCATAAACCACTCTAATCTTTTTAATAAAAGCTTCTCGAAAATTTTTGCCAGTACGGAACTTAGAGCTATTGGGCGATATGACTGACCCAACGAAGGGTTTTTCCCTGATTTTAGAATTGGTATAATAATTTGAGAGGTCCATGCAACGGGAATTTTACCCGATAGAAATATTTGATTGAAAATTTTACATAACATGCTTAGTGCATTCTGTGGAAGATTTCGTACCATAGAATACGTAATTCCATCAATGCCAGGAGCAGAATCTTTAGACCCTTGAAGAATTTCATGAATTTCATTTACAGTGATAGAGGATGTGAACCCCTTTGAGTATTTCGATGTAGATGAGAACGTGTAGAATATATTAGGAGGTTCACAGGCTGATGTAAAGGGTGTAGGAATGACTTTATTAATAAAATCGGTTTTCCATTCAGTGGACAAAGGTAAAGTCCGACTTACATGTGCTTTTCTAAGTGATCTGAACTTGCGCCATATGACGTCTAATTTTGTGTTAGGGTTTATTTCTTCGCAATATTTTTGCCATGAAAATCTCTTAGCCTTTATATATACTTTTCTAGATTTTGCAGTAGTTCGTTTCAAATTTATCAAAGTTGCAGGTGAAGGAGCACTTACAAATTGTTTCAATGCTTGTATTCGCTTCCTTTTTGCTTGAAAACATTCTTCATTCCACCAATCTATTTTAGGAAAATTTCGATCATATTGCGGTTTTAGTCGGGGACAGGCATAATCCATAACTTGAGTTATTATATCCACAAATTTTTCATATTGTACAGTATATTGGTTTTGATATTCTTTAGCTGAAAATTTTAAGTCTAAAACTGAATTATATTTCATCCAATCTGCCCTCTTTACGCTCCACTTACGAATTGTTTTTTGTTTTATTAATTTTGGAAATTTTTGAGATAATGTTAGCGTGATAAAACATGGAAAATGATCACTAGTTTGTAAATCAAAGTCTATTTCCCACACAAAATCAAAACACTGATTATCAGATATTAAAGTTAGATCAATAGAGGACATATTATTTCCATTTGGTGGAACATGTGTTGGAGATCCATCATTTATAACTGTCAAGTTATTATAATCCATCCAATCTTCAACTGTCTTTCCCAAAGTATCAATTCTATGATCACCCCACAATGTATTATGACAATTAAAATCTCCTGTTATGATAAAGGGATGTTGAAAGCCAGATATAAGAGAATTTAGATGAGAGCTCTGTATTTGTTGCGAAGTATAATGAGATGGAATATACAAGCTAATAATATTATAAAGTAAGTTGTTTAACTGAATTTTTATACCGACCACTTCTACATTATATTTGGAAAATAAATCATGTGTTGAATTAAACTGAATTTGTTGAAATGGTACACTTTCATGAACAAAAATTCCCACACCCTTATTTCGCACATTATAATCATTTAATATACTATGATAGTGAGCAATATGAATATTTTCTGATTTTAAACCCCATACCTCACTAACGCAAATAATTAACGGGTGACACTCATCTATTAATTTAATTAATTGAAGTTTCCTTGCAGAGAAGGATCTTAAATTCCATTGTATTATTAATGGCAAGTATTTTCTTTGCTGGTAACACATTGTTGTTTTAAATTAAGGGGTGTCCCCGAAATCTTGTAAGTCTTGAATTAGTTTTAAAATTTGTGCAGAAATTTCATTACATTTTAAGATTATTTTCCTAATATATAATAAATCATCACTCACTGAAATTGTTGTGGTAAGTTCAGCTATTAGATGTAGCAGATTTACTAGCGATTCTTTCTGAGAAGGACTCTCCGCTGTTGTCCGGCGTCCAATCGAATCTGATTTTCTATCCTGTTCCTTAGAGGAACACGTTGTGCCCACAGGTTCACTTGTATTAGCCACTGCTGATGATGTTGACGCAATTTGTGGATCCTTGTGTTTATTTTTGTCCTTTATCAAAACAGGTTTAATTGTTTTCCTCAATTGTGAAGCAGAATGCAGTCTAAAATTTTCCCCGTGTTGTTTTTTAAAACTTTCATAAGACCGGTCAGATTCTGGTGGCACTTTCTTCCAACAGAGGTTACTCAGATATGTGTCATTTCTTCTATTTTCCCAATCTGTAACAGAATTTAATCTGATCGTAGTAGGACTTTCTGATGTGCAAGGGCTTTCCTTGTTTATTGATTCCTTTCTTATCTCTAGCAATTTAGGAAAGTCTTTAGCAGAGGTCGCATATGTTCGCTGTTCATTTCGTGAATCAATTCCAAAAAGTACTTGTTTCCTTGCATCTTGATAGGAGATGTTGTTATAAGCAATCAGCCTTTGTATTTCTCTCTCTTGCTCCCATCTTACACATGACTTATCAGTAGATAAGTGGTTTCCTTTGCAATTAATACATTTAGGACTGGCATTGCAGATTCCATGTTCCGCTTGACCGCATCTATAACACACGGGAGAGGATTTGCACTGTGTTTGTATGTGTGAGAATCGGAAACATTTCTTGCATAAAATCACAGATCTTACTTTTGGCTTCACTTGAAATATTTGTCTCCACAACTTCACTTCTTTTGGTAACTGTTGAGATTGAAATGTTACACTAATCAGTTTAGTAGGTTCTTGCCTTACTTCCCCCTCTTCATTGAAAAAAGTTTTCTTCATCCTTATTACATCTATTATTGGAACTTCAGCTCTAATGTCTTCGATTATCTCGTCTACTGGGATGTCGGTAGGTACACCATATATTAATCCTTCTCTCACTAAAAGACCTTTAGGAATTCTGGCTTCTAAATGGTATTTTTCCTTGATGAATTCATTTTTAGCAAATTTATTTGCATCATATGCTGTGCGAAATGTCAATTTTGCCTGCTTCAAACCACTTTGTTTAACGAATTCAACATCAACCTTCTCCTTACACAAATTATAACCTAATTTTACCGTATTCAAGCTCTGTGATCCAGGTAATGTACTGTCCACCAACACGATATATGGGCCTTGATGTCCCTCATAATATAAAGACATATCATATGCCTCATTTCTATATTTAGCAACACCAACCTTTGTACTTGCACTTACTTTCGGATTTTTTGGGTTTTTCTCCACTTCAGGTTCCGTGCATTCTTCATTAGATCGACTTCTTTTGAAAGAAGTCTTATCACTAACTTCCATTTCCGCTAACTGTTCAGGTACAATCACATTCATATCACTCTGGATTGCTTGCATTAAATTTTCCTCATTAATCTTCACATCCTGAGCCATCTTGAGAAATAACAAGCGATTTTATTTCGCTTTTCTCTTTCACATATCAAATGTAAAATGTATAGAGAGATTTAATCTTGTAACTCTAGAACTATTATTCTCAAATCGAACTTCAATTAATTAGATCTCAAACTAGAAAAACAAACAATTCAACACGCTATTCACACAGAATCCAAACGATACCACCATGAAAATTCATCTAATTAAAAAGTATAAATTTTTAAACATTCCGCAATCAGTTACACACATAAATGTTAGTACATTAACATGTTTCTAATTTTTAATTGGCGTTCATTTATTTACGTCATATTTTTTAGTACATTGGAACAATCAACTCTTCTCGTTTGGTCATGACAAATCTTTAAGTTTTCAACTTTGAAACTATGCAGCTTATACATTTTTCCTTCAAATTGATTTATCAAATTTATCAAATAAAGCAAGGGCGTAACAAAGTGCACTGATTAACCATATGTTTGTGATAGTGTACGTACGTCAGAACTGTTGATGAGAAAATAGTATTTCCAGACTCTGAAAAGGGCGGGATGATACTTATCTGTGGCGAGTGTAGGAAAAATGCAGCACAGGCGTGCAGTCTGTATGCCTGACGACATTTGCTCTGCCGACCGGCATAGTGAGGGTTGCGCCTTCACGCTCAACTTCAGGTTACATTTACTTGAAAACTACTTGACGTATTACAATGTAACAAAGGCCATTCTTAATGATTTTTTTCGTACTTTCAAATGAGATTAAAATAAAATAGGGTGTCCATTAAAAAAAAGTAAGTTTGTGTTGACAATCGTACTAAATGGACAAGATATCACGCATAATAATGTCTGAGAAATAAACTATTCATTGTTTTGGAATAAATGTATTCTTCTATCGCGTGTTTCATGTCTTGTTGCCAAATTAAATTAACAGCTTTGGTGTATAATAATATATATTATTATTATTATTATTATTATTACATTACTATTGCTACTACTACTACTTACGTTTTTTAAAAATTACACACATTGTAATTTCCATACCCTGTATATCTATATACAATTTGCATAACTGTACACTTAACATTAAATCATGTAGGACACAAAGCTGTTTTTTATATTTAGTTAATCAGTGTAATATAGACTGTAAGCTTAAATATAACTCTATTTCAAAAAATAGTTGCTGTAAACATCGGCCTGTAAGTCACAGAAAACAATACTACTTGTTATGATATATCTCTACAATTTCAACATTAGAATTACATTAACTCTTTCCATAAATCTCAGGGGGGCAAGTGCCCTTCCCGGCCCCCTTGCGGGCGGCCATATATATATATATATATATATATATATATATATATATATATATCCTTCTATATGGAGTATTTTATTAGTTTCATTCGACACGAATTCGAGCCCTAATGATGCCTATGTTTTTAGCTATTTTATTAGCAATTTCCAGCTCCCTTCAGAACGAAGAACTTTACGCCTAATTGGAATCGGGAGAGACCTTAGAGGCTGTGGAGGGTCAAGGGCGAAGGCCCTAACAGAGACTCTAATTAAGGAACGAAAAGGATCTAAATGAACAAACTTCGAGTTACCCAAAAAGGAGTCCTGGCGTTAATTAACTCACGGTAATCCGCGAATGTCAGTAGATGAGGTTCCTTGGACCAACCAGTTTATATAGCTTTGAAGTCACAGGATAAATTGTTCCCTTTTACTTCCGAAAAAGGAATCGTATTGATTTCATCTTGCGAAGATTGTACTTCCTTTTCAAATATTTCATTCGGAATTAACACGATCTCTATGCTGTGTTTTTGATATTTGTTGATCTTAATTGAACGTATTTCGAACATCTACTTGTTTATAACTTTACTGTCTTGAAAGCCATCTTTAAGTCGGGAGATGTACGTTATTGATTGATTCATTGATTAATTTAGTTTATTTTACTTCGCGTTTTGTGCCTCTTGGCTTCATACGCACCCACTTATTCTATCATTTTAAGTGTTTAATATGTTAAATGTCTATGATGACATAATTTGTTTTGTTCAATTGGATAGTCTGTTATGGTTATGGACTAACCTTAAATCATTTGATTGTGGGTTGTTAGGAGGGAGATATTATGAATGTTGCGGTATAATGGAAGTGATTTTGAAAATGTGAATGTGTTAATTGTGTAGTCAAGAAAAATTATGATCTTAATACAATTTTGTTTGTAATAACGAGTTTAATTGCGAGTGAAAGTGTAATATATTAACATTAACTGACATCTAAATATATTTATGGTGTGCAAGAGTTAGTAAGGTTTCCGTAAACATATCCGTACCTGTTTTCCCACAACCTGAGGGCTTCATAGTAGGCTGATAAGTCGAGGAATAAAAGTAAGTAGATCCATTGAGAATAAACCGGGGAACGGAACAGGCTAATTTGCGAAGATAGGGATGAGTGATAAAATTATGAAATTGATGAATGGATATTCACAAACAACCAAGCCCGAGCGGGATTCGAACCCGGGACCCTTGGCGTCGGAGCGTGGTGTGCTAACCACTCGGTCACAGGGTCCGGCATATGTACGTTATTGAGAGGTGGAAAGGGGCACTTCGTGATAAAGATCCTCCAACTCCACAGTCCCGAATCTATATTTTGTGCCATTCCAAAAAAACTGGTAATGGATGCGAGAGGTTCGTCTCTGTTTTATAAATGTACCCAAGAAAGTAGGATGAACGAGCATAGTTTGAAAGAAGTACACCGTATCTGTAAAATAAAATGTGTTATTTAAACAGAGGAGCTATGCTTCTTAAAAAATCACTTACACGCGTCATTCATTAGTAGGAGAGGCAGGAGATAAGACCAAACAATAGACCTTTTAATTGACATTAATGGGTTTTTAATTATGATAAATGGCTTTTTATTCATTATCGACGGGTGACGCTATTGTTAATTAATCAACCGGCACGTGTAGGGGGTGGGGGAGGAGATGAGTCATCGATGACTCATGCGCACGTGTAAGTTTGGAATTAATAATTTTCCATTAGTGCACAAAAGATACTATTATGTATCCCGTTTTTTACCCTAATCTAACCCTATTGTTGTACTTTATATATGCGTTACAGCCGGATATGAGTCATGAGTGCCTCATGCACACGTGGGAGTTTGGAATTAATGGTTTTCCATTTACGTACAAAAGACACTATTATGGAGTCCGTTTTTTACCCTAACCTAACACTATTGTTGTACTTTATATACGCGTTACAACCGGATATGACTCACGGATGATTTATGCCGACGACGGAGCTTGGAATTAATGGTTTTCTATTAGTGCACAAAATATACTATTATGGAGTCCGTTCTCGGCATTTTGCCTCTCCCATTTATGCTTTTTTTATATGTGTTTCAGCCGGATATGAGTCACGGATGATCTATACAGACGTGGAGCTTGGTTTAAAAGATTTTCCATTAGTGCATAATAGATACTATTATGGCACCCGGTTCCAGCCTATTCTAACCTAAGGAACCCAGTTCCGGCCTATTCTAAGCAAAGTGATGGCGTCAGGCGAGGTTTGCAGTCGCCGATGACGTCATGACCGGCCATTTTGGCAGCGGTGCTGGATCATATTAGGTATAATTAAGGATTTATCCGGATTCAACCGGCCCTGAAGGGATCTGGGGTAGAATATATCATAACACAATATATGGCGTTAACCTATTTTCGCTTTAAAGCCGAAGACATTGAACGATGTAGCCTATATTAAAACCAAGTATACGGGAAGAATGCATGTTACTAATAATAATTGCTTTTAAAAAAGGGAAGAATACGTTGACCACAACTCCCCTCTACAAGGTTGGAAATTCGCACAAGAAAAGAAGAATATTTCCCCCATCGTCACACCAAACCGCGAGCAATCATTGCCTGCCGAGGGTGAGAAAGGGTCTCCATTGTCAGTTCCCGCGGCCCCCCTACGGGAACTGTATGGGATAATAATTTGTAAGGAAGTCATGTGCCGCCAATATTTTAACACGTTTGTATTAATTTTTTGAGGATCCAATTTTATTTTGCGGAAGTAATTTAGGCGGTTTTTCTTCCTCCTTTCGTAATATTGTAAAGACTATTTGACCTAAAGCGTAAGGAATTTGGCTGAACTAGTAACAATCAGGTCCAGTATCTTCAGGTTAAAGTGGATGCGATCCACTATTTGCCGTTATTTCTAGGTTTCGAACCATGGACCCTTTGATTGCTTTATAAGCTACATGATGGTTGTTAATACGTATTTATTACGTAAGATTGACCAGATTTTGACTTTTAGGGCCAACATTTCACATTTTTTGCGTATTTTTACTCAGAGAACGCTATTTAAACGATTCAAGCAAGGGTTTGTATGGCAATTTAGACACACAAAGTGTGTTTCTTCAACTTTAGCTGAAGTTTAAGCTTATCTTTTACTCTAATAACACAATTTCATCTATTCCGGCAACATTTTATATTGAATTCTGAACTCACAAATACATTTTTTCAACTTTTAACTTATTATTTTAAAAGTGTATTTCCATTTTTACTCAAATAACACAATTTAAGCTATTCAGGCAGGAGTGTTTATTACATTTTGCACTTACAAAGAGATTTCTTTTCAACTTTTAACTTATTATTTACAAGTTTAGGCTTATTTTTTACTCTAATAACACAATTTCATCTATTCAGGCAACATTTTTTATTGCATTCTGAACTCACAAAGACATTTTTTCAAATTTTAACTTATTATTTTAAAAGTTTATTGCCTTTTATATGTTATATTTATTAATTTTTAACTTTCAGTTTTGTTTTTTATTTAAAAAAATCTCTAATCACTAAGGAAGAAGTTCTTTTAAGTAAAACTTTAGACACAAACTTTATTATTACTATTATTATTATTGTTTTTTATGTAGTTGTTGAATGTTGTTGTTGTTAGAGTTTATTGACTTACACTAAGCTATTTTTGGTTTGCTTCGTAGGAAAGTTTTTTTTTTTAGAGTTTCCTCAGTATTTTCTTACTGTTAGGATAGGTAAAGTTTCCTAAATATATGAGTAGGGTTCCACATATTCTTGTTCTTGCATGTTTTTCATATGATGTGATCAGCACGATTCTCTAAGTAATTTTACTCTATGTTTCCATTTTATTGAGACTTAGTGATTCCTAGAGCCACTTTATACATGAGAGAAAGCTTGAAAATTTCCATCTCAGATAACCGTCAACCATATGTCACAGTACTTTCGAGTATATTTTAGACTTATTATGTGCCACAAGAATATCAATGCTTGCTTAATTTTTAATTATGTTGCGCAGTTATTGTATTTCTTGCTTTTGCTTACTAGATAAACTGTACGAAATGTTTAATATTTGTACTTTCTTGCACTTATAAGAGGCCAAACCTTTACTGTAACTAAAATTATTATGTGTCTAAGGACTGAAACCCTTTAACGAAGAGGTGTATAACTGGACGTTTATTAATATTGTTTATTTTTCCCCTTAAATATAACAATATAATGACAAATCACAGGACAAGTCGATGTTAGCAGATGACTACGTGGCTTTTAGGTTCATCGGCCAAACTTTTTTTACCATGCTATTTAACCTTATAGTCTTTTATTCAGCATAATTTTCAAGTGTTACTGACTTTTTGGAGTGAAAGACTTAATATCAGGGGTTATGTGAGTCTGTTATACCATGCTAGTTTTATTTTTACTACAATCAGGACTAAATTCCACTGACTGAAGGTTAAAGCTTAGGCTCTATAGCATGTTGAATGGTTAAGCAGTGGTCAATATGAACTTTACAGAGGCTTGTAGGAGGCATAGGAACACCCGCCAGAGCCTTATTAGCGTGGAAGAAGCACTTTCAGGGAGTACTACGAGGAAACGAAGTTGATTTTTTTGAGTGCTTTACCAGTTACACAGCCAATATTTGCTATTTCAAGTATCTACATGTACCAGAACATCTTACAGCCCAACACTAACTAGACTTCAATTGATACTATACAAATTTCAAATATTTCGGAAATTATGCAGCCAATCACGAGAAGAGCGATGATATTGTCAAATATGTAATTCAGAATTCGATAACCTAATAAAATCACTCAATACCGATCTACAATATGAATACTATTGTCGAATTGCAAAGTCGATTTGCAAGTCCAATTCATATGCATAAACAAAATGGAATTTATATATGAAATGCACTAATAATAAACACAAGGGTACACTAATTATGTGTTTGATGTTGAAAACATGTTTTTCTTCATGCTGTGATTCTAAATTGTTCATTTAGTTTCAAGACGGATAGGTGGCAGGTCAACGTTTTTTAACAGCAAGTAAATTTATTATTCTGAATCTGGGTTAAATGGTTTTAATTTTTTTTTAATATAATGTCATGATTATTCTTACGTCCTTAATTTTCCAGTAATTTAGTTATTGAATTGCTCAATTCGTGTTTCAATGAAAGGATACAACTTTTATTACAGTAAATTATATTTGGAAAACAAATATTTATGTTAAAACCCAAAGAATTCTTTATGATCCATTAAAATATTAATATTATAACCTACTTCGCTGTTGGTCTATTAACGTTACAAAAAAAATATTATTGTAAAGTGTAAAACCATTCTCTGAAATACTTAGGATGGAGACCTGTCTTTCCTTGTTTAATCTTGCTGGGAGTGAGATGGAAGTGGGCGGGGTGATAACGTTGGTGCTTAAGCTACCCTTGGCCCCCTATGGAGTTATCAAGGACCTATATCTATGATTTGAAGCTAATCTATCAGCACTGTTACCAACATCTTACCAATTATGATAATTTTGGTATACAATTATGATTTGTCGTTACGCATATTTTATTACATTACTTCCATCCCACGAAATATAATGTATTCAATTTACATGTAAACTAGTGACAACTTTCTTCCCACTATAACTTAGTTCTTGATAGGCCGCAGAGAAGGCCATATAACTTATTGAACTTCACTAAATCTGTAACAGTAAATTTAAAAATATATTTCCTCCTTCCTCTCCTGCTATCTCTCTCTCTCTCTGTCTCTGTCTCTCTCTCTCTCTCTCTCTCCCTAGCTCTATCTATCTATCTCTTGTGATCTCCAGTATACTTTCTTCCCTTATCTCGCTTGCAGACATTTATTTTCTTTCTTTTTCTCACCCTTATCTTCTATCGCTCTGTTGTACTTTGATCTCTGCCTCTTTCTCCCTCTGTTAATTAAAATATTTTCATTTTTAAATAACTTACATGATGTCACACGGTTTTCAATGTATAATCCTACTTCAGAACAAAACTTCATTCTTATCCACCTTTTCTTAGAAAAGTTTCATGGCACTCATGATTGCACATCTTTTAAATAATCAATACGGAAACTAAGTTCTCACCTACCAGTTGATGATGTCAGGTCTTGGCTTAACGCGTGTCTTGAACTTGGTTTAAAATAAACCCATCAAGGATTGGCTACTTGAGCTTATCTAAGCCTTTCTTTGTTCCCGGAGGAGTAAGCGGCTTGAAGATCCCCAGTGTTGTGCGTGACGTAGGCACTCCAGGGAAATTAGATTTTTCTTCACAAGTGCCTTTCTGGCTTTGACAACTTGCGTTCTGTCAAGAATTACAAAGCTTCATTGAATTATACGGTTGCTGCGTTCACCCTTCGGGGGAACCGGTTTGTCCAATCTTTACTTTAACACAGTGTTCTAATTGTTGGCGACTTATAAAAGGCGTGGGATAAGGGATAAGTCGCTTATCTATTGTTGCTGTTTGTTATCTTGTTGAGTGGTGAAAGGAAAACGTCCGGATTACTGAAAAGGTGGAGGAAAGTTTCTTGCCATGAAAACGTACTTCTAAAGCTGCAAGGCATGCACTGGAAGTCGTGCGTCTTGTTCGATTATTCTCAGGCCTTGACCATTTCGGTTGAAACCACACGTATTGCAGGTACAGCCATATGTTGTCCACTGCATGAACCACATGCTGGCGCATGCGCACTTTCACTGTCAGTGCTATCAGTAGGAGAAAAATGGTGTCCACAGACAATTCGTTTTATCAACGTGCTGTCGTGGGATTTCTTGTTAGTGAAAATGTTGGAGCTGCAGAAATTCATCAGGGTTTACAGAACTTCTATGGAGATGCTTGCATGGGTTACAGTGCAGTGAAAAGCTGGGTGAAACATTTTAGAGATGGTAACACAAGACATTGCAGATAAGCCTCGTAGTGGTAGACCTAAAACAGATTCCACGTGCAACAGCCTGGACCGGATTGACAAGCTCAAAAGTGACAGCAGGATAGCTGTACGAGCAATTAAACATTTTCTGAACATTGAACACAGTGCTGTACAGAACATCATAACAACTCTTGGTTATTACAAGCACAATGTCATTTTGCAACATGACAACGCCCGTCCCCATACACCTGGGCGCTGTAACGTTCTGCTAACCTTACTTAATCAAGGGAGGACGTAGCTACCATAAAGTAATAAATATTAAGGAAGAGGCCGTGGACGTAAATGTTGTTAATTTGCAGAACTTACAAAACTGCTGGGCAAGGAGGCGTTTGTCGTGTTGCTCACGACGCCTCGGAAAAGTTACTCGAATTTTCAGTAATTACATGCTAGTACCCAAAAATCATATATACGTATATATGTATGCAAGCCAAAAAGGGGAGTAGATTTCAGTACTGGTTTGACTACAATGTTGATAATGTGGAAGACTGCTAGTATGAACGTGGCAGTACAATTCAAAAAATACCGTGATACCTATAAATAAAATTTAATGTACGAAAACTTTCCAGTTTACACAAAAAACAATACCAGATATTGTCACTGGTTAGTCTACCTTCACCACTAACTACACTAAATGAAGGGGTCCGCCGTATAACGTTGTAAGTGACAAAAAAGTGATTTTTCAGAAATGAGCAAAAACATTTGTAGAATACATGGGCGTTTGTTTCAAACTTTTTTCAGCTAGAATGTATAGTTCGTATTGAAATAAACATAAAACCAAAAGAAAAATTCATTGCAATAAGCCATTAATGCGTTAGAGAGCTTTTTACACCATGTAATGAGGTAACAACGTTGTAAGCGACTGGCACTTACAACGTTATACCCCGAACTAGCTTGTGTCGCGTAACTAGGGACGGGGCAGGAATGAAAAACGTACCACAGTATTCCTGTCAATGCCTCATTTTATGATACAAGTAAAGCAATAGTAGATAAAAGTACAAAAATGGTTTACAAAAGTATAACATAATGTTAAATGAGGATAATACATTTTCTTGTGGGTTAACATTTCCATTACTCAACTTCAAGTTCTTGGTAAAAGGAAACAAATTCTCGTGGAAGATACTGACACATATCATCCAAATCTTTCTTTTTGGCAGCCTTTATAGGGAGACGACCTTCGTACAGGTTGGGAAAAGCAGCCACTTTTACTGGGGGAAGATTTCTCTTGGCTGGCCCTTTGGATTGTTTGGTCAAACAGTGTGTTTTCCATGGTTGTAGAACGTTGTGGGATGTTCTTCCACGTAATGTTGTCGGGTCATCATTGACGATTTGGTACCATACATGGTCTGTAATATTATATGATTTGGTGACCAATGAATGCAAAACGATGTCCAAGTTTTTGAAATCATCTGTACACATGACATATACGTCGAACGGGTCGGAACTCCTAGCATTAGCAATAACTTCTACCCATTGAAATGGGACATACACTTTTTTCCCCTTTTTTGTTCTTTCAATAACGGCAAAATCCCTATCACAGGGGAGAAAACTGTGGCCAGTAGTCATAAACCTTTGCTCAACAGTCGAAAAGTACTCATTTACTACCACGTGTTGAATTAAAGCTATCATGCGCCAGTTGTTGTTTTGCCCAACACATCTGTCAGACCACAACGTCAATTTGCATGTTTCACCTTTTCTCAGTATGGAAAAATGTAGTTGTATATACTTCAGGATACATGATGATATCTCTGCTGACCCTCGCTTGGCTATGGTCTCGTCCCAAAAAAACATCATAGCTTTATTGTTACCCTGATTGTGGACAGCAAGATTGAAACAGGTCAACTGCCTTTGATAAAATACGTTATTATGGGTCAGATTTGGACTAAATAAAACCTGCTGCAGGTCAACACATAAAACAATGTTTTCTGCGTGTTCCTTGGCATTTTTCGTGTCTTCTCACAGTGACTTATAAGCAAGATCTGCCCTCATGTGATGAAGGTTACTTTCATTTGGAATTTGTCTCATTTCCGCTTCATTATTGGTTGAAATCATACGAACGTGCAAGCGGTCACAATATGCACAAGTATCGGACCGGGGCAGACCAAATCTTAGTTTAAAATCAGAATTGAAAATGTCACGGTACAGATGAAGCTTTACTTTAACTTCAGGATGTTTAATACAAAAAAGTTCCCACATTTTCCTTACATTTAGCCCTGCATCCAAACATTGTATTTTACTCTCATGCCTTGAATAATGATTTTCCTGCCGTGGGAATGAGGAAATATGATGTTTAATAAGCTCCCTAGTCTCATCCGATGTCTTTGCTTGTTTCGCGTGTAACCCTCGGTTATCAGTCAAAGTTTTATCAAACTTTATTTTATCAAGAAGTATCTGTACACGGCGAGGTTTGATCTTTAAAATGTTGCATAACATTTTTTGACATATTCGTACATTACTTTCCTTCCTTGGAAGATAATACTCTACAGTACAATGTCTTCTAGAAATATCTTCACTTACCCGTCTGCGAGTAATATCGACTACCTTGATGCATGATTGAGCCAAAAATGTTGTTTGCTTGTTGTAATCCAGTTTATAGAAGTCGTGAAAGTGCTGCAACAATTCCGCATGATCAACGTCTTCACATTCGAATTGACAAGAGCAAACTCTCCCCTGAAAAACAAATACAATAATATAATATTAGAGTAAGCAGTGATGGTAGTATTTAAATAGTCACAAAGACGTATTCACATTATTTGGCCTGATAACGATTTCTAAATCAACATACTGCTATTTATATTTCAATATAACTATTAATCTTCACTAAAATGGAACGTTGAAATTTGAACCAAGATATAATACATATTCGTAATAAGGATGGTTATCCCTTTCACTTGGACATCCAAAGCCATAAAACAAAAATGACATACAAAATTGGTGCAAAAATATTTTGCCCAAACAAGTTTTCCCTGGGTGTAGGCAGGTACAAATAAGAATCGTGGCAATTTTAGGCTTGCTCGGTTGTATGGTTCCGGAATCAAAAATGGGATGCCGACAGACAGGCATACTTACAATTTTGTCTACGGACTCTACATTATTCAAGGGTAACACTGACAAATACGATCAGAACCCCGCAATATGTAAACGTATTGCAACAAGTGGTGGTTACAACGTTATTCTACTCACCTCTTCTGGCTGCAGTTTTCCGGGTACAGTTTTTTTCTTCTTTGTTACATATGGCATGCCAGCATCTCTCAAAGCTTTCCTCTTCTTATCCTCCCAATGCGAAACATTAACTTTCCGTTTTTTACCATTATTTATGCGTTTTTGATCACCCGGTGACAGAGTAACGCCCGACACAGCGTCCATTGTTTGGCTCGGTTTGGCGCATACAACGTTCTTCCGGCGACAAGAGCCAAATTCCCGCGCTTCTCACTTAGGTTTGCAGTGCTACCAACCTAATATATCATCAATCTAAATTTACCACATGGTGGGGAATGTCGCGTACTCCGTTTTTGCCACAAAATCTCCACATTGGAAAAGTTGGCGCTTACAACGTTATACGGCGGACCCCTTCAAATACTTATGCCCAACATGTTCATTATTGTTTTGGGACAAATGATCAACATTGGAAATATATTTTCAACAATTTAACAGTTTTATTGAAATTGTCAATTTAACAGATTTATGTCTACACTGAACAATTGTTACCTTGACGAAATGTGAAACAACAACGATATAAGAATAAATATCATGAGATAAATAATTACTTTTGTATACAACTTCCTTTTACACGTATTCAAGAATCAAATTCTGCATTCATTTACATGCGTAACTGTAATTTATTTACTTTTACTGATATCTTCAACAATTCTAGCTAACGCATTCACGCGTTGCAAAGTACACGCATTAATCTTAATTTTACCAATCTTGTAACATCTCGAACATTGACATTCGTGCCTTTTTTCTGTATTTCATCCATAGGTACTTTTACTAGTGTTCATAAAAATTATTAATAATTTTTGGCCAGCAAAAAACATGCACCTGCATATGCATTTAATAAACAAGCGTTCAACACTTGTCATGCAACCTCTAAGATTACGTAAGTAGTACCATAGTACTATTTTCAATTTTAATTCTAGTAAAAATATAGATGCTTTCTGTATTATGCAGTTTACAACACTACCAAAAATCTATACCGATCATACGCTCAATTTACATTCTTATTTGAAAACATCAAAGTAACCCTGGTCACGATTGGTGCGAAGTACACTTTTGTGACGGCACTTATGTTTCTTAAATTTTGGCACCTCGAAATCTACCACTATAATGCGCTGAATGGTTTTGATTAAGCGAGAAACAATTTTGAGTTTTAAATTCACAAGCATTTAGTTCACAAGAAATATTGGGCAAAAATGGTCAAACAACATGTCATTTTATCACACACAATGATGATAGTTATTAACGTGATTAAATGTGAGTTCAAATATACGTTGCAGAGAATTATGCGTGTGCATTTAAGTACGTGACAAACAAATTAACAGTTTTATGCACTCGCAATATTTTCGGTGAAAACGGTGAAAGTGCGGGTGGGAGGACTACATTTTCATTTACAACATAGTGGGCACACTTAAACAAGTCAATTCTCATACCTGTGTTGAGTTTGATTGCAGACTAACAGCATAAAACAAATCCCTTGATTGTTTTATTGCCAAACGGCAATCATACAATGCACGTGGGTACTTCGTTCGTAACGATTTTGAGACACTCGTAACTTTCACTCCTTCCAAGTCAATCGTGAAGTTCGCCAACCTTCTTTCTAGTTTGTTCTGTCGTTTTGTAGTTTCGTAAGGTTCATTAATCACAATACGAAGAACCACTTCGAAAATAGCCCACACCAACTTTGCCCGTTTCAATTTTTCGATCACTCGGTCAAATGTTCGTGTCGATTTGTACGTGGACACAACTTGTGAGTACAACGCATTTCCCCGGAATCTCAAATGCTGAAATAAGCAAACCAACTGCGATTTCCAAAAACTCAGCTCGTAATTACAACTTACGAAACTGCTGCTCTGTGTTAATACTTCATCCTAAAAGCGTAGTAACGGCGACCGTGTCACGACATGCTGACTAAACTCTGCTGATTCTACTGCTCGTGAAAGAAGAATGTTCGTGCTTGCGATTCAAAAGGTAGTCTGACGCATAGACATAGTACTACAAGATGTTACAGCTGCGGGTTAAAAATGGTTGACAGTATGGCGGCACTGGAAGGTCGTTTCCTCGCGACCACCGACGGCAGCAACGTCGGGGAAAAAACAGAAGACGAACGCCATGCGCAAGGACCCGCGGATTGCTCGAAACGACAAAACACTATCGTGTGCCGTACCATTCGCTTTCCTATACTTTCTAACCGCGTTCAGGCGATTTGCGCGTATAATAAATTATACGCGCAAATTGACTAAACGTAGTTAGAAGTGGCGGAAATTAATTATATGCAATGATTTCATTTAATTACAAACTTTTCGCATTAAAATTGATTTATATAAAAAAAATAAAAGTATACGAAAATTATACGGAAAACGTACTATTACCAAAACTTCCTGAAATTGCATTACTACTTTGAGCGGAAATATATAATTTCCTCTAAAAGCATTTTTTTAAAAAATCTTCATCATACGAAAATGACAGTCTTAAAATAGGTGACACTTGTTTTCTTGGGTGGAGAAATGGAATGAAATAAGTATACAAGAATTCAGAATGATTTATGTCATGCTAATCCATATTTGCAAAAATATTTTTTCCTTGATTGATCCTTCGGCTATACAGGATTGTATTGCAAGATTTTACACAGATCAATAAAAAAGATTTTCTTTGCCACACATTAAAACGGAAAAAAATGACTGTGTACAGCAACTACGCTCCATTCGATAATAAAAATTTCAATACTGTCAGGGATCAGATCCAGTGGCGTGACCAAGGGGGGTTGGTGGGAGTTATAACCCCCCCCCCCCCTTTGGCCCAGTATTCCCTAAAAAAAAGAACATCAAATGCAGGTAAAGATGGCAAAATGAGTGCTGACTACTAAAAAATGTATACATAACCCCCTCCTTTCGAAAATCCTGAACATGGCACTGATCAGATCACATACCTTAAGGCACTGATTAGAAATAGGTTAGTCTGTACAGAAAAAATATAATAATTACTAAGAGAATTCTCGTTAGTTTTCTCAAAAATCAAATAAATAAGAAGTACTAGGTTGAATGCTATGAAAAGGTTCAGCCTTTAACATAAATTTACCGTCATGACAATGACCACTAAGTTGAAGTGAAATTTCATACCTTATTGTAGCAAGTGCAGCAGCACCTACTATACATACTATATGCTTGAAAGAAAAGTATGAAAACATTTTGGAAAATTAATTGTTGTTCCTTGTAAGAAAATATTAACAAAAAGAATATCTACATATACATATATATAAAATATTATCTACAATATCTCTTACATAAAACAGCTTATTTAAAAACCAAATACTCATCATTTACTAAATAGCTGAACATGAATGAAGAAATGTTGATTTATTTCCCTCCACGATGAACTTTGTGCCAGCTGATAAGAGACTTAAACAGAGAAGTGCCATATTTATTACACTTCCCCCGTCCAAGTCCCATACCGCACTTTGCATTTGTATCTCTTCTATCTTGATGTGTGCATAAAACACGCACACAGGTGGATAATTCCTAGAATGAAATAAGTATACAAGAATTCAGAATGATTTATGTCATGCTAATCCATATTTGCAAAAATATTTTTTCTCTGATTGATCCTTCGGCTATTCAGGATTGTATTGCAAGATTTTACACCGATCAATAAAAAATATTTTGTTTGCCACATATTAAAACGGAAAAAATTACTGCGTACAGCAACTACACTCCATTCGATAATAAAAATTTCAATACTGTCAGGGATCAGTTCACATACTTTATGGCACTGATTAGAAATAGGTTAGTCTGCACAGAAAAAAATATAATAATTACCAAGAGAATGCTTAGAAGTTTTCTCAAAAATCAAATAAATGAAAAGTACTAGGTTGAATGCTACGAAAAAGTTCAGCCTTTAACACAAATTTACTGTCATGACACGGACCATTAAGTTGAAGTGAAATTTCATACCTTATTGTAGCAAGTGTAGCAGCACCTACTTTACATATATGCTTTTACACTGAAAGAAAAGTATGAAAACATATTTTCGAAAATTAATAGTTGTTCCTTGAAGACTTCTTTCAGCATTTAAAGCAATTGAAAGAATGAAAACCGGTAATATTGAAAATTAATATTTCTACTTTAAAAATACACAGAAAATATTAACAAAAATAATATCTACATATATATAAAATAATATCTACAATATCTCTTACATAAAACAGCTTATTTAAAAACCAAATACTCATCATTTACTAAATAGCTGAACATGAATGAAGAAATGTTGATTTATTTCCCTCCACGATGAACTTTCTGCCAGCTGATACGAGACTTAAACAGAGAAGTGCCATATTTATTACACTTCCCACGTCCAAGTCCCATACCGGACTTTGCATTTGTATCTCTTCTATCTTGATGTG
This sequence comes from Lepisma saccharinum, assembly GCF_977018435.1. Taxonomy (NCBI): domain Eukaryota; kingdom Metazoa; phylum Arthropoda; class Insecta; order Zygentoma; family Lepismatidae; genus Lepisma; species Lepisma saccharinum. The sequence continues at coordinate 10,237,759 of NC_139255.1, forward strand.
TGCATAAAACACGCGCACAGGTGGATAATTCCTAGAAATTAAATAAATGCTCTACAGTGCTGTACAGTGGGATTAATTTTCTTGCGTTTTCATGTTCAAATACTATTAAAAAAATATGTACTGGGAACTGCCCAATGGGTAACATAGTTTCCCTGGTGACACTAACATTTCAGTAGCCAACATGCTAGAGTGCTCACCACATAAATGAGAGTACACTGTGCAAAAATAATGTCGACCGGAACTATGGCAAATAGAAATAATGTACTTAATGTACTCACTTTAACAAATGCATGACTTCATTATCAACTTTGGCTGCTTTATCCTAAGGACATACGAGCACCATTACAAAAATGAAAAATTCATATTGGACCTTGCTACTCCATACCTCCTTTCTGTAGTTATTACGCATAGTTTTATAACATGAGCAACTAGTATTTAATGAAGTACAGCATAAACAGTGTGCAGAAGAGACTACTTACTTTCATACATCTCACTGGACTTGATTAATCTGTTATATCAGTAACTACTGTACTGTGTGTATCATGATACATGAATGTAACTGAACACAAAAATGTTCATCTTAAAATAGATAAATTGTGGAAATGATCACACTCTGAAGTGTTGTTTTTTTAACACAGAAAGTTATTCCCACAGTTGTTTGCAGTACTGAAAGCACCTTTTCATTCTCTTGTATAGCTTCTACAAAAAAACTTCATACAATGGGAACCATGATTTTCAGTAATTATTCTAAAAATAAAAAAAAATGTGCAACTACATTCATGAGGTGTTGGAACGAGCAGAAAAAGTTATTTTCAGCAGTTTTTTTTTTATTATTATGGTAACAGTTTCATACATCGGAGACACATTTCTTCACTTTTACATAAGAAACTACTTACGGAAATGAGTTTTTCTAAGGTTTCCAACGTTAGTCAAGGTATTTTCTTTCAACCTGGTATCTATTTGACCGGGAAATCATGTCAGTGTTTCCAACCCCCCCTTTTTTTAACTATGCTTGCCTAACCTAACCTTATCGGAATGGTTCGTGGGGCTATCCGTCAGCAATGTACAATTTGCACACGTGACGAACACGATAGTAGGTATTTTTCGGTGAAGAAGGTTGGAAAACACTGATATTGGAAAACAAAAGAAGCGATATCATTCACCAAGTAAGCGATATCGCACCGTTACGTGCATTCGATAGCACTTAGATAAATACGTAGAAAAAGTGTTTGTTCTTGTGTAAAAAGCACAATGGCACCTTGAACTATGTTCCGCAATACGCAATTGGTAGGTACGAACCATGCAAAACACAAAATATCTGATTTTAATGTGTCTCCGATCTATGAAACTGGTACCTTTATTATTAAGTACAGATGCTATTATATTTCACACATTGTCAATTTTTGCAAATTAAAAATGCTGATTATTGATTATTATTACCACTTTTTAGAGAGAGCAGTGATATCACATGGTATAGATGATTATTTTTTGAGACATAGAACCTAACAAGCAATGCAAAACAAAATCTTACAAGAGAACGTGAATGTTTTATAAAATAATTCCCACATTGTGAGGAATCATGAATTTAGGTGAAAATAGCACAAAAACGATGTTGTCCACTTGGTGAAAATAGTAACTGAAAATATGCTGCTTTCAATACAAAGTTGCATTTACCTCAAATGATCCTTAAGGATTAGCTACATACAAATAAAAAAGGCCGCGACTATTTTCACCAGGTGGTGAGAATAGTATGTAGGGTTATTTTCACTAGCAAAATAATTACCGGAATCATAACATAAGTAGGTTATGATAATTATGTTTAATTATCTGATTATTTCCGCACGTGTGTATAATTATAAAATTAAGAGAACCAAACCTGGTCCACTTAAACCACTCAAGCAAGCAAGCAAATACGAGAGGAATTTAAAAAATAAGTTATTGCAGAAGCATAACATCACAGATTACGTTATACACATGGAACTTGGCCCTTACAGAACAGTATATAATATTATTACCATTTCATTAAAATTCCTGAGTTTTTATTTTACAACAACAAATGATACACAATTACAATCAGAAAGTTCGATTTCGATACTGAATGCAAGCCTGTAGTGATGTATGAAATGAACGGAATTTGGTTCGCGTTTGGCGATACTTCTTTATCACTTTTGAAAAAAAAGCTTTGATAAGTATTACGCAGTGATTTCATAAAATGTTAAATTACGATTTCATTAACTACATTAGTCAACACTTACCGCATCCCCAAAATAATATTCTAATGACAAGAATCAGACGACATAATTTCAAAATTTAAGCAGACTGGTCGGCCGGATGAAGCTACTTATCCAAATTAAAAACTAAATAGTGTGTAGATGAAAGAGTTGTAGAATACGTACATTGCTGGTGCTATTTGTAAATATTACACGTATTCTACTCACATTCTCGCAATAAAATTTAGTACAAGAAAAGGTTCGTGAATATGGACACGAATTTGACTTCAGCCGGTTCGCGAGGAACAGTAGAAACACAGAATACTAACTACGGTCAACCAATCTCCCATAAGACTGAAACAGCCCTGGTCTGACGTGTCAATCGCTAGGTGGCGTGATTACGTGAAGCAATGATAGTAAGGTAGCTGCTGCCATCTGTTGAGGAACCAAGTAACTACTCTCATTTACATCGCTGATTTTGAGCGGAGAATGCGCTAACAACACGTAGGTGTTGAGATTGTAGGATTTCTGCAATTTTAAGAATTATTTACAATAATTTGCCGAAAATCGCTACAATCTGAACATTGGACACAGTTCTGTACAGGACATCATAAAAACTCTTGGTTATCACAAGCACAATGTCATTTTGCAACATGACAACGCCCGTCCCCATACAACTGGGCCCACAGTGCAGTAAATTGAAACGTGCGGCTGGTACTAATGCCTCACCCTACCTATAATCCAGACCTAGCCACGTCCGACATTAACTTTTTTCCTCCGTTGAAGAACAGCATTCGGGACACCAAGTTTATCAACGATGACAAGGTGAAGTATGAAGTTCGTCGGTGGTTACGTCTGCAAGAGCGGTATTTTCCATCCGACGTTACGGTGGCGCAAGTGTGTTGACTGATCTGGATGGTATGTGGAAAAGTAGCAACAAGGTCCAAATTAAGTATAACCATAGTTAGAATAAAAATGTTGTTTCTCACTTTGAGTAACATCACTTGGCTCATTACTTTCAGTACATACATCGTATATGAATAAAAGGATAATATCTAACGTTAGATGGAGCGGCACTTGGATTAGGTTTGTCTTTAGTGTATTTTGTTCAAAAATGGTCTAATCGGGACCGAATCTACAGTGTAAAGTGGATGAAAAGCACTGAAATATTTCCAACAGTGGATCGAACGAAGGATATTTTCTAACTGAAATAGGTTTGCTAAGAGTCTATATGATATTCCTGTTTCTTCATAATCAGTGTATCAGGTTCGTAAACCAAAATTAACTATGGTTTTAATGTCACTTGGTACATAAGTTGAACTTAAACAAGTTTTCCTAAGTAAATTGAAGAGAAACAATTTAAGAAATTGCGTACAAATAAAAACATTTTTGTTGAATATATATACAATTACGTGAGATCTAATTGATGGATTGTTAATGAAATTTTCCCTACTTTTAATTGTACTAAAAATGAAATAGGGTGTCTATTTAAGAAGACGCAAGTTTGTGTTGAAAATTCAATTCCTTACGTATTTGAACGTATTGTGTCCACTACTTTCATGAGCCCCTCTCATACCTTTATCTGCGAAAGTTGTTTCTAAATATTTATTGTTGTTCACGAAATATTTCCGGTGGTAATTATAGGTCACTCACCCTGTGTATATATATATATATATATATAATATACGCACATACATACACGCGTTGGTTCGTGTCTCTCCTGGGGGAAGCAAAACAACTTTTCCCCTGAGATTTCGTCCTGTGTATGGGACCTGCGCCCATCCACCTTCGTGAGGGAATTGGGGAACTACGAATGAGTAGCATAACCTGGTCATGAAAATCTACATCAACGACTGGGGGTTCGTCGTGCTGACCACACGATGATCTTCCAAGTGGTATTGAGGTAGGCATTCAGTAGGTAGGTCTTGGCCCGCATGGGCTGTTGCGCTACAGTTTTTTTTAACACTTTCTTTAAATCCTCTTTTAACCCGAGAAAGCCCAATGCCACCTGTAGGTGACAGTTTTTTAATATTTTTTTTATTGTATGCTGTGGCCGAGCATATATTTTTTCTATATCAAACTGTTCATTCACTTTTTCTCAACTGAATTGTTGCACTTTTGAACTGAGGGACATCCTGTGGAACTTTCTGGAACTATTGAAGTAAAGATGGCGCCCTTAGGAAGGATGACACATCACCTGCTCCTGGAGAAGGACATTCAAAAACATCAAAATGGTAAGATGATTAGAAGTTTATTACTTTTACTTACTCTTTAAGGTTTAAGGTTTATGTCTGGTAAATATAAATTTTCTCTCTGAACAATAAGTTGGTGTAATTGTTGATTAAAGTTGTAGTGTCACCTGTAGGTGACATTGGGCTTTGGAAGTCATAAATGTATAAAGGACTAGGACATAATTGCATTTTAGCGTTAATTTTAATAATTATAATTGTAGTAATAATATAATTACAATATAATATTGTAAGAATGATGTAAAAATAATAATAATAATAAAATATAATTTTAATAATTTTAGTCCTCCAGAGAGTAATGATTTATAATTATTGTAAAAACAAGAATAAAAACATTGAGACTTGAGAAATAAACACAAAGAAAATACTTTCCTCATCAATAATAATGATAAATCTTGGGGGCAAAACAATGCTATAGTATCTTATTCTGATGTCACTGTAATGTTGTGGTATGTGTATTACAGTCTAGTACTAATAAAACAATAATACAAATTTTTGAACTTGGAATCTACTATCATTTCAGGTTGAATTTGGATGAAGCATTACAACTTATTGAAGAAAATGATGATGACATTGATGAGGTTCTTTTCCCACCTGATGATGATGGATTCACAGATGAAGACAGTGGGAATGAGAATTGCACAGATGTCAAGCAATGCTCCTCGCCGAGGCGGAAGTTGTCACAAGAAGTTATCATGATTCACAAGAGACCACAACAATTGAAGATACAACAATTGATGCTAGTGGAACCGGGAGGGCATGTTCATGGGTGGCGTCGATCGTTTCGACCGAAACATTCACTCCTTGAGGGTCAGTTTCAGGGGTAAAAAGTGGTGGTTCTCCTTGTTTGCCTTTGGAATAGATGCAGCATGCCACAATGCATGGTTCATTTTCTAGTGAATGGCAAAAATGTGACATATTGTGATTTCCGACGATCACTGGTGGAATCATACTGCTGCTTACATGCCAAATCTCCTTACAGAAGTCCCCAAAGTGGTTCTGTGTCCTTGCGTGTACCAAATGAAGTCAGACAAGACATCAACATTGCAGAACATGTGCAGGTAGAGTGTTCTCAAAGAAGATGTGAACACTGACACAAGAGGACACGGATAATATGTATGAGATGCGGTGTAGCATTACACATACACTGTTGGTACTAATTTCATGGACATACATGAACAGGAAAAAGTGTAAAGTGTTATGTCAAGTTCTGACATTGTTAATATCATCTGTGTTACATAAAAATGAAAAGGGAGTTATAAAACAGAGATGTTCCATGGTATAAGTTTCACGTTATGTTCATTTTGGTACCAATATCACCTACAGGTGACACCCCTGAATTTTCGAGCAGGATAATAAAATCTTTATTTTTTCTTAATTTTACTCCATTTTTATGCAAAACCAATAAACCCTGTTAATATGATCACAAAACTCACAGAAATAAAGTCATGTGCTTTCTCGGGTTAAGTGCAGACCTTCACTTTGAAAGTGCAATCCGAAGAAGTTACCAACTTGCGTGTAATTTTCAGCAGAACATTTGATTTCGGAACATTCTAAACACTCACCCAACCAGCCTTTATGCTCGGAACGTTACATGTTTCCCCACCAAAACAAAGGTATTAATTTAAGTGTGGCGATAGAATTTCCATTTCTGAAATTTGAGTACAATCCAAAAGTAGCAAGTTTTTTCTTTTTTTCTGATTTGTTCCGTGATTTGCCCTTACCCCTCTTCCCAGGATTAAAGTTACAAGAACCTTTACTCCATCTATCTTGAAGGCTCGTTCAGATTTCTCGATTCCTCCGGTTGGGTGTGAATAATAGAGTGCCACACGCTAGAACAATTTACATAGAACTTCACTCGGGGAACCCCCTTTTCTTCTTCTTTTTGAGATGAATGAAGTTGCAAAACACTGTACCGCGAGCATTAGAGCATTGTAACACGATGGGAGGGTGGGAGAAAGCGGATGGAAAAAAAGAACCTTGCAGGATGGAACTAAGCCAAATTGCTCTCTGAAAGGATGTTTTGAGGGACCTATTTGAAGCCATTTCTTGCTTGTTTTTCTTCCTCTTAGCCGGGATTTTACAGCTTGACTTCCAAAAAACATACGTGCAAGCGTGGTCTTCGGAAGCAGGGGGCGTGTACCATTCAATAATCATATTTTCCTTAGATTAAATATACATAAGATATTGACAATGGTAATACATAACCAGAACATAGTTATTGTTACGTGTCCGAAGAGCTCAGTATGTGTAAATAGTTGAAAAGGTCAAACATAGATGGTAGCACAATGCATTCAAAAAAATAAGTTTGTAGCATTAGAAATGAGTGACAATATAAGTAAATGTAGAACTAAACAAGAAAGATAGACTGTAATAAAATATTGTGCAAGAAGAAAAAGAAGCTACACATGTGACAAATGAATGAAGATATTTGTGAAAATATTTAGATTCTCATATGTAAGTATATACGAAGTGTCAAGAAGTGTTGAGATAAATTCAGATTTGTATCTGCTAACACATTCTCAATCTGAAAGCCTTTTACCATGCATACCCTTGTGGGGTTTCAGAACTAACTACAGGTATTAATACAGGGTATCTACTGGCCTTGAAAACTAAGTTCCGTGCTCGGAAGTCTATCATGTTGGAGCTAGGTAATTTTGGTGAAATCGTCACCACAGCCTCTTTACCTCTTCGAATGGTCTCCAGAGGACTCTGAGTAGGCCAACTTTAATTGTGGTCACCCTGTATTTTAGAAGCTAGTTGTGCTGTATACTGCCTAAGTAGTTATAGAGGGGGCACGAGCGGCCACCCCCCAAAATCTAACAATTTCATAGTGAGCTCTCTTAGTGTAATTTAACTGGAAATCATGATTTTAGCTGATTTTCCAAGTATAAAAAACAGAAAATTTGTTTTACGCAAGAGCTTAAATTTCAATTTTATTGTATAAAAATTCTAAAATGTAGATAATTTCCCCTATGACATCCAATTTTTTAAAATTTCACTTTTTTCAAATAACTAAAGCGAAATCTATTACTTTTTAACTGTAAAAAATAATTGACTCTCATGAGTCAATTTTAAAAATCTTTGTAAAATACCCCAGTATACATTCGGTCCATTTATATCTGAACCCAAGATACCGTACTTGCATATTCTCATATCCTCCAGTTTGTTAAAACTTTAAAAACAGATTTTTGATCAAAGTAAACAGAGAAGAGGTTTGTTAATTACCAAACAATATATAGTTTTGTATACTAATATAAAAAACAAATATTTATTACAGTATATAGTCTATTTTTATATATATATTTTTTAAATAACACATATTTTTTAATTATTTTTATTAAAATATGTCATCTTAAAAAATGTTTTTTGTATATATAAAACCAATCTCAAATTTTATATTTTTTTAAAATTAATTTAAGAAACGAAAAGGAAAAAAATGTATATTTAAAACTAATTCCAAAACTTAATTATAAAAAATGAATAATCAACATTTTTTAGATTATATTATATATGATACAACTGTTATAAATAATGAAGCATTAGATATTTCCCATTTTCTAACTAAACTTAAACCCCAAATTATAAATAAAATAAATAGTCAACTTACAATATGTTCTCTCAAAATAAATTTTATTTTATCATCAAACTATAGAAATTCTTCTAATAATCAAGAAGACATTTTAATCATTATACTCTTACGAAAATTCTACACTATAGTAACAAACATCAATTAGATGATATTTATGAAAGCTTTTGTGAAGAACTTAAGTTAAAACATGAAAATTTTGAAAAAAGAAATTCAGGATGGTCACTTTGTGATACAGACCATAAGCTTGAATTGAAAATAGCAAAATATCACCCTCTTGGAGGGGGAAGTGGATCTAGTTATTTTAGATTACGAGAACAGATCAGAAACAAAAGAGGTGTATTCAATATTCAAAATGATGACAATAAATGTTTTCTTTGGTGCATGATAGCATATTTTCATCCAGCTAAAGATCATAAATATCGTGTTTCTCAATATAGAAAATATGAAATAGAATTTAAAAAATCTGTGAAAGGAATAAAATATCCAGTAGACATCTTAGCTATCGACCAATTTGAAAAACAATACAAAGAACAGAACAATCGACCTATGGGTGTTCATGTTTATGGTTATAATGAAAAAATGATGATATTTATGTACTCAAACAGAATTATTCATCACCACATGATTTACACACTATAAATTTATTATATGTTAAAAAAGATAACAAAAAACACTACTGTCTCATACAGGATCTCCAAAAATTGACAAAACGTCAAGTAACACCTCATCATGGTAAAATTACTATAAGTGATAGATATCTGAGAACATTTTATGCAAGGGCTAAAATATCAAGCGAACAACAATTAGAGCAACATATTAGAAATTGTTATACTCATCCTCATGTAACTTACAAATTTCCAAAGAAAAGTATAAAATTGTCTATGTTTAGGGCACTGCTAAAACATCCATTTATAATCTCTGATGATTTGGAAACAATACAAGAGCTAATAGCAAACAACTTTAACCAAGATTAAAATACATCATATACAAGATATATAGCTAAGCATGAAGCTTGTAGTTTTGGACTAAAATTAATAAATACTTATGGGATCCAGATACCAGATAACTTAAGAGAACCGTTTAAATATCGAGGTGAAGATGCAGCCAAAAAAATTATTGAAACACTTCGAGAGTGGTTAAAAATTCTTGCTCCATTCTTACATACAGAAAAACCAATGAAGAAACTTACACCAGAACAACAACAGGAATATAATAATGCTATACGTTGTAAATACTGTAAAAGTAATTTTGATTTAGATAATCGAAAAATTCTACACCATAACCAATTTAATGGAGAATATATCCATACGATTTGTAATTCATGTAACTTGAAAATACAAAAACCATTTTTATTCCAGTAATTATTCACAATTCAAAAAATGTTGATACACATTTATTTATTAAAGAATTAGATTATGATGCAGAGAATATTAATATTATATCACAGAGTAAAGAAAAATATATTATTGTAGAGAAAACTATCAGATTAGAAAATAAAAGAACAGTTGTTCTTAAATTTTTGGATTCATATCAGTTTCTTTCCAGCAGTTTAGCTACTCTGGTCAAACAATTAACCGAAGACAAATTTATTTATACAAAAAAAGAATTTTGGCAATATGATATAAATTTGCTAATAAGAAAAGGAGTCTACCCTTATGAATACATGGATGATTTTAAAAATATTGAAGAGAGACAGTTACCACCGAGAGAAGCATTTTATAAGCATCTTCAAGATAAAGAATGTAGCGAGGAAGATTATCAACTTGCACACCCAATTTGGGACATGCTAGGTTGTGAAACAATGGGAGATTATCATGATTATTATTTGAAATTAGATGTTCTCCTGTTGGCTGATGTGTTCGACACTTTTCGAAAAAATGTTTTGAAAAATATAATTTGGATCCTGTTTTTATGTGTACAACACCTGGTTTATCTTGGCAAGCTATGCTTTTAAATACTGGAGTTGAAATTGGTCTTCTCGAAGATACTGAACAGTTTACATTTGTTGAATCTGCTATACGTGGTAGTATAGTACAGTGTCCTTTGAGAAATATAAAAGCAAAATAAATATTTATCTGACTATGATGCTAATAAAAAATCTAAATATATTCACTATAATGATATGAACAATTTATATGGGTATGTTATGACTCAATCACTCCCAATTGGTAATTACGAATGGATGACCCAGGAAAAACTTGATAAAAAGGATTTCTTAAATTGGCCTGAAGATTATTCTAAAGGTTGTCTATTGGAAGTTGATATGCTATACCCACCATGGTGTCATGAGAAACACCATGGATTAGCTATGGCACCAGTATCTCAAAAAGGTTCCAGGTACAGAAGAAACAAAATTAATGTTAACATTCGAAAAGAAAAATAATTATGTACTTCATTATCGAATGTTACAATATTACGAAAAGCAAGGTATGTTAATAACAAAAATCCATAGGGGTTTAAAATTTGATCAAACAAAATGGTTAGCTCAATATATTGTGAAAAATACAAACAATCGAATACAAACAAATTCTAAAGTTTTGAAAGATCTTTACAAATTAATAATTAATGCTATATATGGAAAATTTTTAGAGAACAAAAAAAATCGATTGAGGTGTAGTTTGGCGTCCAATTGGAAAATACTTTTGAAACTTATTACTGATCCTACATACAAACGCTTTAGATATGACTCTCATTGAAAGAAGTAACACCGATGTAGTGTGTGATGTGCCAATAGCTGTGGGTGTTACAATTCTTGAATTATCTAAATTAGAAATGTATAAATTTCATTATGATGTGATGCAAGCTAGATACGAAAATATAAAAGTAGCATACATGGATACTGATAGTTTTATATATGAAATAGAAACAGAGGATTTGTACAAAGATTTACTAGATATGAAAGAACATTTTGATTTTAATAACTATCCAAAAGATTGTTCATTATATAATTTATTATACAGTGTTGATAACAAGATGATCCCTGGGAAAATGAAAGATGAAGCAGCAGGATCTCTAATATCAGAATTTGCTGAACTCGGAGCAAAAATGTATTGTATCAAAATAGATGAAAAAGAAGAAGAAATTAAAAAAGCTAAGGGTATAAAACGACAAAATATAGTAAGACTGACAATGGATGATTTTAAAAATTATTTATTTGAAAATAAAAATGATAAAAAATTAATGTCTGCATTTTATCTTACCAACAAAAATAATACTATTAATACTACAATAAAATAGCCCTCGATGGCCATGACAATAAATTAGAAATATTAGATTGTAACATCCATACCAGAGAATATGGACACTATGAAAATGTTAAGACAAAACATTGTAATAAATGTAAATAAATAGTTGATAAAAATATTTATATTTAAATTTTTAATATTATATATAATTATTCATATATTTTTATCGAGCCTAAGGCTATGAAGTAAATAATAAAATAATAAAATTCTATATTCTATTCTATTCTATTTAAAATTGTTCTATCACTCTCTCATTCTTTACATCATATACATATGACTTCTCTACTATTAATATAGCACTACATGTAGTATTTTCTGGTAGAGTTTCATGAAATTCACATATCAATTTTATATTAGTTCGATCATTTATAACTACCAATTTTCATTTTGACGCATTTATTAAAAACATTGGTCTGTGAATTATGAACTCATCTGGATTATAATACATGTCTATGTTTCCTTCAGTTACTCGTTTAAAAGCACTATAAGCTTCATATAACTTCAAATAATCTTGTTCCGCAATGTTTAAATTATAATTTTCATTAGGGAACACCTCATTTCTGCCATTCTTCAGATACACATTTTTAATTTTACAATTATCAAACTGGCTGCTATCTTTTTCCTGATTGTCATCTCTCCCTGTCTGAAACAACACACCTACAAAATCTGGCATGTCATTGCAAGGATTGGAACTGATTAGTAATGTTAAATTCAAAACATTTACCCTCAACAGGCTTCTGTATGCATTGATAAGTATAAAATTGAATCGGAATTTGAGGATTTTTCAAAATGTTGGCTTTGTATTTCAGAGTATAATTCGATTCATATTCAACTATAGGCATTCGTAACTCCATAGACTGGATCACACATCTCGCAGCATCGGGTAAAGTAGCCTCATTAGCTGTTCCATCTGCATTTAAAGATTTGTATCTCATGATGGCATTATAATCTCTGCGAAATATGACACTCAAACCACCTTTCCACATAATTTCTTTATAATCAGAGAACAATCCAAATAGCAATCTCATGGGGAACAGTACTGTGTGACTTTTTGCTTGAATTTTTGTTCCAGCTTCGAACCCACCAACTTTATAATATGCACTCTTTGATTTGGACAGTTTTAATGTCCCCACTGTAGTGGATGTAATTCCAGGGCTATCAATTCTGTCAATAACTGTACCATGCTCTCTGACTTCAATTTGAGAAAATAAGAATGGAACAAAATTATCTATAACTTTAAATTAGCCCCGGGAAGGGGATATTCTTCATCATTACTTCCTTTTACAATATCAAATTTTATATACAGATCAGATCTATGTGGATGAATGAATCAGTCCCCCACTGTGATGTCATACTGTATCTCTTTATTGGGCTGATTCAAATTTGCAAATGTCGTCCTGTTTGGAGGGAAGGACTGTAATTCATAACTTTCAATATTTTCCATCTTGGTATTTATTAATAGTTTTTAAATATTAATTTCTATTATCACAGTGCTATTAGCACCAGCAAAATCGATGATTTCATTTTTCTCATTCGTAATTGTTATTTCTATGTAATTAATTTTATCAATAGAAACAGGAAAATAGACTGGTGGGATTGGGGAATAGAAGATAGGTTCCATAAATTCCGAATTCGGTTTAAATGTAGCAATAATACTTGTCTCCTTGTGACTGCCAATCAATGTCTCAATAGCTAAGAATTTTGGTATAAATTTACATACGTGCCTAACACCAAGTTCTAATTTGCTATTGTTCTCGAATCCTAGAAGTTCCCCTATGGTAGATAGGTCCACTGTTTCATTAGTAGACATAATCTCCACTCTGTGTGTTACAGAATTTTGAGAAAGCAAGACAGTGTTTGGAAGTTCAAACTGTAAAGTAGATAAGTTATACTGTCCAGGAGGAATAATTACCTACTAATATAGTATTGTTGTAGGTAGTTACATTCGGTATCAGATACATACTATAGAATGCTCTCAGAGCTATGGATTTTGGATACATAATATCATTGTGAAGATGTAGTTTCAAAACCGAAGTCTCGCTGGAGAGATGAAAAATTCCCATATTTAATATATAATAGAGCTTGTTCAAAATCTTTTAATTTGATGTTTGGTATTTTATTTAAAATTCTGAGCATGGTAATGCAAACATGGCTACATATAATTTGATCGAAATCTTGAATACGATCGTCGTTGTAATAAATTTTAAAATGTTTCAAGTAACGAATTAATTCTGTAGGCGGTACCCCTCCGACAGAATCGAAAATAAAAGCATTGTCATTTTGTTTATAATAGCATATTGTAACGTGTAGCAGTGTTCACGTTACAAGAATATATATAAACTTAATATTTTCCTTTGTTTGGTATTTATAATTTTTGGGTGTTAATGGTTAATTACCAAGAAAAGTGAAACACACCTCGTATATAGACTATACATCCTGATGTTAAATATAAGTTCAAAGAGTTTGTTTCTTTCTGCCAGCAAGCTGAACTGGAATTTCATTATCGGTGTCAACAATGCGAGAAAGCAATCGCTATTGTGTAGAAGCCAGGCAGACTCAACTTTATGTAAACGTTGAAACCGGGAAAAAGACGAAAGATTAGGCTGTTTTTCCCACGCTATATCTGTCGTGTCCCTTGGCGGACAATAATTTAACTAATATCATATTAATCCCTGATTCTTTTACTTCAAGACGGTGTAATCAGAATTTAGTTACGTTAAGGTAAACGAAAGTTATGCCCGCGCAAGACAAAACCTGTATTTAAAAGAAAATTTTGCTTAACATTTTAAAGTTGTAAACTTTCTTTCTTTTCTTTGTTGTCTTTTCGCGTGGCCGTTGCAGGGAGAGAGGGGAGTTGGAAGAAGCCTTACTCCCTAGTCAAATTAAATGCTGAGTGTAACAATTAAAATTATATTGCATGTTTGATATCCACAAAAGGGTAAAAATAATAATTTCTGTATATAGCTAATTATGTTTCTCTTTGATATTTTATTAATATGTATTTTATTGTAATGTAAAATTGAGGTAAAGATAAAAGTTGGTAAATCCTTCACGGCACCGAGAAATCCTATATAAGCAACAAAGCTCGGTGGCCCGTGGCCTTTTGTATTCGTATTCCAGGTAAATACGGAACTCGTATTACCGTCTTTTCTTTTCACACCCGTATTTTTGCGCTTACTTCCACGTCGCTACTAGGAATTAGTTTATTCTGGATTATCGTTAGGACAATTACTTAGCTCTTCTGGTCAGAAGGCTTATGTTCTCTCGGTTCTATGCTTCTGGTCAGGAGATATAATTGAGAGGATTGTGATTGTCGTAGGATACACCAGAATTCGGGATCGGTCGATAGACTGTTAGTAGTCAACGTTCGTGTCCCTGGTCAGGGAACACCTTTTCTTATTCTGTGGTCACGGATTAACCCTCCAGTACTCGCGCGGGTGACCATTGTCACCCAGCCCCTTTGTTTTCGTTACCGCCAAGTAGTGTGGAGGAGGGGAATGGTAGGGGCTTCAGTACCTTCCGTCTACATTTCCAGCTACCTGACTAGTGTGCGTTTGTATGTTGTAGTGAGGATTGGCCCGTGTTATTGCGCTTGAAAGTCAGTTGGGTGACACTTGTCCCCCGCGCGATTAACGGCGTTATGAATTCACCAAGCGTCCACGACTCTGTAATAGCTCTCTTATTTTGGACGTATTGCTTGGTGAGAGTTCCGATGAGGACCATGTTGTGGAAAATGATAGTGACGATGGTGGAGATGACCAGTTAGTTGTCCAGGACGATCTCTTTGACACCGAAGAAGAAGGTGAGCCACAAAAGGACCAAGTGAAAAATGTCGAAAATGACCTGGCGCCAAATGCGGAAGAAGGATCCAGTGATGAAGAGGACATCCCATTTGCAAATTTATGCATGGTAAGAGACCAGTTTAAAAATGTAATGAAGTGGAAGAACTATACCCTCAGCCCAGAAATGTACGAACCAGAGCTGACAACATTATTTTGCGGCTCCCAGGACCAACTGGACAGGGTAGGGAAGCACGCAGTGCACTTGATTGCTATGTACTTTTTAACGTTATTGGAACTATAGCTACATCAACCAACATTTATATTGACCATATAAAGGAGCATTTTAGCCGAGACAGGGAAGCCAAACACACGAATGTTTATTGAAATTCGTGCTTTCATAGGCATTTTGCTACTAACCGGCTGTTTGGGGAGTAACAGGAAAAAAACTAAGCAGGTGCGGGACAACTCTGCAGGGACTGGTGTGGAAGTCTGTTATCTTGCCATGAGTGAGAATAGATTTCATTTTGTCATGAAATGTCTTCGTTTTGATGACATCAGAGATCGTCAGCAGCGAAGAGAAATTGATCAGCTTGCGCCTATCAGAGAAGTCCTAGAACTTGTAGGGCAAAACTTGTGGTCAAGGCCTCAATCATTTACAAGTTCAACAATGATGCAGCTAAACCACCTGCAAGACGAGAATTCCTGAAAAGTTTGGCTTTGGAACTCATAAAACCTCTTATTGAGAGTCTAATCCAGCTTTCTTTCATCCCTATACATCTGAAGAGAAGAGGAAAAGCCCTTCTTTTAATCATTGAAACTCTTCAGCCTGAGCGCAGACAACAAGGTAACAGTAGAGGTCACTGCTATCTGTGTGGGAGGGCGAGAGACAAAACGACCAGAAAACATTGTGAAAAATGTGACCGTCATATCCTTGGTCATATCTGTAATGATCATTCATCAATTGTTTGTACTCAATGCTTGGAATGGGACTAAGGTAATACAAACATTGCAACTGTAAAATACTGCTGACTTCTTAATATTCTTATGTACAAATGTATTTCTGTAGTTAAACATTCATTTCAATCTGGATATCCAAAATGTGAAACAAAATAAGGACATTATAGGCCTAGTTATTACATTGAAATTTTCAACCTACAATATGCGTAAAAAAATATTACGAGCAACAAACATTGTTGTGACTATACTTTTTTCCATATGTAAAATGCAGGGTACGCTTTAGCGATTTCTCTTGCCTTGTAACATTAGCCAAAAATATGTTAATATATATGTTTATGGATTCCCAATAAAGCTGTCTTTCAGATGAGCAAGGAATTTTACAATGTTACCCTGCATTAAAAAAAAGTTATGGTAGCCTAAAGTTAAAGATATTTTTTCCATGCAAAATTTTGTTAAAGAACGATTTGGTAATTATTTTCTTACAACACCTGTTTGATACAAAAATAATACAAAAACCACTTTTAAATGTCACTAGAATAGATTGTAAATATAACAAAACAAAAAAATCCACCATACTATAATTAGTCTTTTCGAAATAAATAAAATACCTTATGGGTGACAACTGTCACCCGCGCGAGTATCCGTGTTACGGGATGTCACGCGAGTACTCGAGGGTTAATTTTCAGTTCTCTGGTCAGAGGCTGAAAAGAGAAAAGGAAGTTGGGTACTTAACTGAATATCGACAGAACCTAGTGGGAAAAAGGGTTGTCGATTACTTATAGAATCTTGGTCAAGATCTATAAGTACATTGAGAACCTTTGACCTAGAATTACGAGGGACCTTACATCGAGGATTGAAGAAGCCGGAATAACCCGAACCTTGAGCCGAGGAGACCCAAGCCCCGAAGCGATACTGAGTGTGAAGCCGAGGCTCAATAGACCCATCGAACCAAGTACGATCCAGGGCGGATCCTTACAAGTGGCGCTGCAACGTTGGGGCTCGAAGTATATATCCGGTGGTTGTTCAGAAATTACGAAACATCGAGATGGCAACAAGAAAGTCTAAACGCAATTCATTGCCGACGATTGTAGAGGAACATGGGATTTTGCACTTTGATTGTTGCTCCGATCAAGATGAAGATAAAGGGGCATTTAGGTGCATTTCCTGCAGCCAGTGGAGGCATTTCGTTTGCGAATTTGAGGCTGAAACCGTGGAAGGGCAAAATTTAGATGCCATCCGGTGTAAAGGTTGCCAGGGCGATGACGATGAGAATAGGGAACCTGCTATTGAACTTCCTCCGTGGTTGACAGTTTGGTCCGAAACGGAAGAAAAGAAAAGAAAGAAAGAGAAAGCAGAAGAGAAAGCAGAAGAAGAAAGGAAACGTCAAATAGAAGAGGCTGCAGAGGTAAAAGCTCGGAAGGCGGAAGAGAAAGCTAAAAAAATCGCTGAAGAGAACAGGTGGCAACAGTTCTGGAGTATGTTAAGAGAAGAGAAAGCCGAAGAAGAAAGAAAACGACAAGAAGAGAAAGCAGAAGAAGAAAGAAAGCGACAAGAAGAAAAAGCAGAAGAAGAAAGAAAACGACAAGAAGAGAAAGCCGAAGAAGAAAGAAAACGACAAGAAGAGAAAGCCGAAGAAGAAAGAAAGCGACAAGAAGAGAAGGCAGAAGAAGAAAGAAAACGACAAGAAGAGAAAGCAGAAGAAGAAAGAAAGCGACAAGAAGAGAAAGCAGAAGAAGAAAGAAAACGACAAGAAGAGAAAGCAGAAGAAGAAAGAAAGCGACAAGAAGAGAAAGCCGAAGAAGAAAGAAAGCGACAAGAAGAGAAAGCAGAAGAAGAAAGACAGCGACATGCTGATAGATCGGAAAATGAAGAACGGTGGAAACAGCTGCATGAAACTCTAAGCAGGGAACAGTCCCAAAATAATGAGAAATGGGAAGTACTGCACACAACGCTTACAGTTGAGCGAGAGCGTGAAATGGAAGGAATTACTCGTTCCATGGACACTCTGGGAGTGAGTGTAACCGAGATTAAGGAACAGATGACTGCTTATCTAGGGAAAAATGAGGAAGTGAGTTCTAAGGTTGCTGAGTGCTTCGAGAGGTTAGAGAATTTTGCTGAAGAACTACGTCAAGGAGAAAGTAAGGCTTCCTCTTTTTGTGAAGAGATAAATACTAGTATTTCCAGCTTCCGAGAAGAAGTTACCCACAATATAACCAGCGTTCGTGAAGATGTGGACAACATTGCAAAGAATAACACTTGTGTGGCCACCGAGTTACGTCAGCTGAAATTAAACGTGGAACAAAACATAAGCTCCCTGAGAGACAGGCTTCAAGGACTTCACGTAGATTCATCTCAACAGGAAACCGCTGTTAAGTCACCTTATCGCTTTGATAACCATCAGTCAGCTGGAGAGACGTCAGATTACGTTGAGTGTGAGGGTGCACGTGGACCTCCGAATAACAGAAAGATCTCAAGGAAGAATAATGATAGGCCCACAGTGGAAGATCAAATTGTTCGAGATATGGAAGAAAGAATTAATCACAGTAAAGTTGTGACCTCAATTGGAAACTCTGATGCTGGAAGGTTTGGAAAAACCTCGAAGACAGAAAAAAATCGGAAGAGACCTTCTTGTGATTCATCTTCGGAGGACGAAAGACCACCGGGAAGGATACGTCGAAAGAGGCGGAAACCTGGAAGGAATTCAACTCCATCTTCAGATTCGGAATTAGATAAAAAAATCGGAGGACGATATGTCAAATTACCTCGAATATCTGACTTAAATCAACTCCCTAAGTTCAGTGGTAACATTGAAGCTCAAAGTGCACAGAAGTACTTGAAGGAACTAAATGTTAACTTTGAGCTGATGCAAGTTCCAGAGAAATATCGTCTCCAGTTACTATCCAGATTGTTTACCGGACAAGCCGAGCATTGGTTCCAGGCCCATTACGAAGAGTTTAGGGACTACAATGGATTTTGTAAAAAGTTCACTGCTACATTTGCTTCAGAGGAAGCAAAGCAAAGACAATTGGACGTCTTGAGAAATAGAAAGTACACTAAAGGCTCCAATCAAACCATGGAAGAGTATGCGTGGGGTATCTATGCTGGGTTTAAGAATCTTTCTCCAGTACTCATAGAAAGTGAGGTCTTGAATTTGATAATTAAACAGATGTCTTATAAAGTCAGACAACTTTGCTTCGTTAACCCACCGAAGACAATGGAAGAGTTAGCAGCGTTCCTGAAAAGATATGAAGTGAATGAGGAGGCCGAAAGCTGGAGAACAGATTGGTTCAAGAGAAATGAAGCTGGGAACAGTAATAATGGAAGGTTTAGAAATCAGCAACCAATACAGAGAAATGCAGCAGTGAGACAAGTCGTCCGAGAAAACCACGTACCTGCGGGAAGAAACATTAACAACAACGTCCGTAACCGTGAGGAACCAAGGACAGGTAATAATGGTTACCGTCAAACTAGGGAGTTTAGAGGAAGGACGTGGTATAGAAGTCGTCCTAATAGACAAGAACCAAGATCTGATCCCGAGACGAGAGCACCAGAAGGAGGTTACGTCGAGAGAAGAAGAAACTCAGCATCTCCTCCTCGAAGAAGAGAGTACAATTCTCCTAACCGGCAATTCATGACTTCAGGATCTCAGACATATGAATCAGAGTTACCGAGGACCTTCGAGCAACAACAAGCTGTTGATCAGACTCGTCAGTTCTATTGGAGCGCTCCAGTGGTTCCCTCTAACCAAGGTTTAAATGGGAATCTTGCTTAAGTTCCGTTCCGCTTGGGCAAGGAAGTAGTAAGGAACGATTAGTATCCAATGACGAAACTTTTAACAGGGCTTACGAAATCCATTACAGCTACTCCTTAACCAAAATAGAAGAGGAAGCTGTAGAAGAAGGGATTAAGAGGTCTGTTGAATTAACTACTTTCCATAGTACGCCCAAAGTTAAAGCTCAAGTTGCAGACATTCCTGTCGTTTGCTTACTCGACACTGGGAGCGAAGCTTCGTTGTTAAATTTCGACATTTGGATGGAACTACTTGAGAAGTACAGGGGAATGAAACTACAGAAGGATCCAGAAATTCGAATAGTTGGAGTAACCGGTTCGAATCGGATAAGGATTTGTGGGAGAAGGAATATTAGCATTAAATTTAGAGACCAGGAGTTGAACACTGAAGTATTTGTGATAAAGAGGTTAGGTGTTGATGTTTTACTGGGCATGCCGTTTCTTAAGCCCTATGGAGCCAATATCTGTTTGTTGGAGAACGAGTTGACACTGCAAAGTAGCTGCACCCCGCTCACTGTTAATATAGATTACGACGGAGGCAAGGAAGCCAGAGTAAACGTCGCTGTGTTGGATAAGTGGAGTGCCAGTGAAGATAAAATTAGGGAAAAGGTTGAAGAAAGTCAGTTCTTGTCCAAGAGTGAACAGGATAGTTTGTTCCATTTGCTTATGAAATATCACCATGTATTTTCAGAAAGACCTGGCTGTGCTAGAGACGTTCAGTGTGAGATATGGTTGAAGGATTTAGAGCCAGTGTTTAGGAAGCCTTATCCGATCCCTTTTGCCAAGCGTGAAGCTTTAGAAAAGGAACTAAATCTATGGAAGGAATGGGGAGTCATTCAACCTTCGACTTCTGCGTATTTGAATCCTTTGATAGTAGTGGATAAGCCTCAAGGACAAATACGCCCGTGCATTGATTTTCGCCAGCTCAACAACAAAATGATAGTTCCAAGAAGCTCCGTCGAACCCATCCATGAGTCTTTGCAACGTTTCCGAGGATCCAGGTACTTTTCCAGCTTGGATCTCGCGTCTGGCTACCTTCAAGTAAAAATACACCCTGGCCACAGAAAATACACCGCTTTTTCTTATCGAGGTCGCTTATATGAATTTACTCGGATGCCTTTTGGACTTTCGAATGCGGTCAGCACTTTTGTCTCAGTCATGCACAAATATTTTGGTCCAGAGAGTGAGGAGTATCTTACCGTGTATCTGGATGATTTACTTGTTCACTCCAAGACGCTTCTAGAGCATTTACAGCATATACAATTGGTCATAGAACGATTTAGAGAATGTGGGATGACCATTAAATTAAGGAAATGTGAATTTGTCAAAAAGGAGATTCGCTTTTTAGGGCATATAGTATCAGGAGAAGAAGTAAAACCTGACCCTGCTGGAAATGAAGCCATTTTGAGATTTCCTCGACCAGCCTGTAGGAAAGACCTCCGGAAGTTCTTAGGTCTTGCTAATTGGAGAAGAAAATTTTACCCTGGATTAGCACAGGATGTAGAACCCTTAAGTCACCTCCTAAGGAAGGATGTTAAGTGGAGCTGGGGTGAAGAGGAAGAACAGGCGTTCCAGAAAATTAAGATTACGTTAGTTACTACTGGTGCATTGTCTCAGCCAGACTTTAATTTAAGCTTTTGTCTACAGTGCGACGCCTCTGCTAAAGGGCTAGGCTGCATATTGTTCCAAGAACCAGAGGGTGGCGAGAAAATTGTAAATGTTATCCAATATGCAAGTCGAAAACTGAGGAACAATGAGAGACATTATTCCATCCATGAACTGGAGTGTCTGAGTATCATTTTTGGTGTGGAGAAATTTTCTGTTTATCTAAAAGGCCAATCATTTAAAATATACTCGGACCACAAGGGACTCGTCTGGTTAAAAAACTCTCAGGATCTTAATAGCAGGTTAACTAGATGGGCTTTGAAACTACAGGCTTACCAATTCCAGATTATTTACGTCAGAGGAAAGGATAATGAGATAGCTGACACTCTTTCCCGGTATCCTGTGTCCGATTCACCAGAAAGAGATATTCCGAAGACACTTTTTAAGGTGAACTATATTTGGCAAGAACGGGAAGAAACTGAGGAACTGGAAAAGTGGATTGAAGCTCAGAGGGAGGACTTGTTTTGTCAAAGCATCTTGAGCATCTTGGAAGCTCCAGAAGAGACTGATACCATTACTCAAGGTAGAGCTAGGAAGAATTATTGTCTACATGGAGGTTTATTGTTCAGAAGAGTTCAGGGTGAATCCATTATTTGGAAGCTTTGTGTGCCGGCAATATTTGTTTCCCAGATACTTAGAGAAAATCACGATAACCTAGGACACTTTGGCATTACAAAAACCAAAGCTAAAATAAAATATAGATATTTTTGGCCCAAACTATCCGGAGATGTTATTCGGTATGTTAAGACTGTGAGATGTGTGCCAAGACAAAAATGGATAAGATAGGAATCCTGAGAGAGAAGCTTCACATTTCACCCAAGGACCCTCATGAGATGCTGTCTATTGATATTATAGGCCAGCTACCAACTTCCCATGGGTTCTCCTACATTTTTACCGCCGTTGACATTGGCACGAAATTCGTTTCGGCCTATCCTCTGAGGAGAGCCACATCTCAGGAGATCGTGAACTTATTGGAGAAGACGTATTTTGCTCACTATCCTCGAGTAAAAGTCATCCTCTCAGACCGAGGTACCCAGTTCACTTCGACAACCTGGAGCGAGTATATGAGAAGGAAGGGCATTACTCATGTCTGCACTACAGCCTATCATCCCAGCAGTAATGTGGTAGAGAGAATTAACCAAGAAGTCGTCCGTCTTTTGCGGCTGTTTTGCTACAGAGAGCGTACTCGTTGGGCCACCTACATCAATGATGTGGTTTGGTTATTGAACAATTCCGTCTCCTCTGTTACGGGATATGCTCCTTCTGAACTTTTCTTCAATAGAGCCATCCCGGAGGAAACTCATGAAAGGTTTTATTGGCCTGTACCACAGGATGAGAAGACGACTTGGGCCTTTAAATTATATCAAGCTCAAGGGAGAGAAAAAGCCCAACAGAAGAAGAGAAGAGTGAAGAATCAAGGACAAGCATTGATCTTGAAGGAAGGAGATCTGGTCCTAGTGAAGAACCGTAAGCTGAGCTCCAGTCGTCTCCAAACCATCTCCAAACTCTTCGAGGTGTACGTCGGTCCATACATCGCTACCCAGATGAGGGACAACTCCGCACTTCTCCTGCAGCCGTCTACAAAGGAGCCTGTAGATCGGGTTAACTACCAGAACCTAAAGAAGTTCACCTGCTCCCAGGAACGACGGAGAGAAATACTCGGAGAAAGCCAGATTTCTTGTGACTAGCGTGGAACGTCAAGAGTTGTCAGTGAATCGTTTGTGAACATTAAGTGAAGTTTTGAAAATTTTCACAATTTTTCTATGAAAGAGAAAATTGTTCAAATTTTCTCGTAGGAAGCGGGGCAATTGTAACGTGTAGCAGTGTTCACGTTACAAGAATATATATAAACTTAATATTTTCCTTTGTTTGGTATTTATAATTTTTGGGTGTTAATGGTTAATTACCAAGTAAAGTGAAACACACCTCGTATATAGACTATACATCCTGATGTTAAATATAAGTTCAAAGAGTTTGTTTCTTTCTGCCAGCAAGCTGAACTGGAATTTCATTATCGGTGTCAACAATGCGAGAAAGCAATCGCTATTGTGTAGAAGCCAGGCAGACTCAACTTTATGTAAACGTTGAAACCGGGAAAAAGACGAAAGATTAGGCTGTCTTTCCCACGCTATATCTGTCGTGTCCCTTGGCGGACAATAATTTAACTAATATCATATTAATCCCTGATTCTTTTACTTCAAGACGGTGTAATCAGAATTTAGTTACGTTAAGGTAAACGAAAGTTATGCCCGCGCAAGACAAAACCTGTATTTAAAAGAAAATTTTGCTTAACATTTTAACGTTGTAAACTTTCTTTCTTTTCTTTGTTGTCTTTTCGCGTGGCCGTTGCAGGGAGAGAGGGGAGTTGGAAGAAGCCTTACTCCCTAGTCAAATTAAATGCTGAGTGTAACAATTAAAATTATATTGCATGTTTGATATCCACAAAAGGGTAAAAATAATAATTTCTGTATATAGCTAATTATGTTTCTCTTTGATATTTTATTAATATGTATTTTATTGTAATGTAAAATTGAGGTAAAGATAAAAGTTGGTAAATTCTCACGGCACCGAGAAATCCTATATAAGCAACAAAGCTCGGTGGCCCGTGGCCTTTTGTATTCGAACTCCAGATAAATACGGAACTCGTATTACCGTCTTTTCTTTTCACACCCGTATTTTTGCGCTTACTTCCACGTCGCTACTAGGAATTAGTTTATTCTGGATTATCGTTAGGACAATTACTTAGCTCTTCTGGTCAGAAGGCTTATGTTCTCTCGGTTCTATGCTCCTGGTCAGGAGATATAATTGAGAGGATTGTGATTGTCGTAGGATACACAGAATTCGGGATCGGTCGATAGACTGTTAGTAGTCAACGTTTGTGTCCCTGGTCAGGGAACACCTTTTCTTATTCTGTGGTCACGGATTA
Organism: Lepisma saccharinum; assembly: GCF_977018435.1. Classification (NCBI taxonomy): domain Eukaryota; kingdom Metazoa; phylum Arthropoda; class Insecta; order Zygentoma; family Lepismatidae; genus Lepisma; species Lepisma saccharinum. The sequence continues at coordinate 10,262,174 of NC_139255.1, forward strand.
ATTTTCAGTTCTCTGGTCAGAGGCTGAAAAGAGAAAAGGAAGTTGGGTACTTAACTGAATATCGACAGAACCTAGTGGGAAAAAGGATTGTCGATTACTTATAGAATCTTGGTCAAGATCTATAAGTACATTGAGAACCTTTGACCTAGAATTACGAGGGACCTTACATCGAGGATTGAAGAAGCCGGAATAACCCGAACCTTGAGCCGAGGAGACCCAAGCCCCGAAGCGATACTGAGTGTGAAGCCGAGGCTCAATAGACCCATCGAACCAAGTACGATCCAGGGCGGATCCTTACAAGATCCAACGAGTACCAACGTTTTCGGACTTGTCCAAATTCACTACGCCACATTTTCGAGAGTGAGGACTAAATTTAGGGAGAGAATGAGACATGAAAACTCCCCTGAAGTGTTTAATTTTAAATATTTTAATTAAAGATTCAATGTCTTGGTTGGTAAGAGCTTCTTCTTTTTTTTAATTTTCTGAGTGCTGTAGACTTCACACCTTCGCCTTTTTTTTCTCCATGGCAAGATTATGACGCTTTTGCTCTTCTAGTTCTGCCTTATTTTTTTTCGAATCAATCACAGTTTTGGCTATAGCAGCATTGCCCCCAATGCAGCCAGGATACCTGGAATGCTGAATATGAATCCTCCACTGTGTTTTTTCTTTCTTGCATTTTGCAATCGTTTTAATTGTGGCGTACTGAGTAATAATTTCATTCCGTTTCCTTTGGCTATACATTGCCTCTTCTTTTCTTGTTGTTTTTTAGTTAAAATCGAATTAAGTTTTAAATTTTTAAGATCATGATATCGTATGTGGTATATACCCATTATGGCTTCATCCAGGATTCAACGTTGGTGTTTGTTCTTGGCTAATTATGAATATGAAATTGTGTACAAGAAGAATGTTGAAGTAGCGGATCTGTTGTCGAGGTTGCCATTGCAAGGGGAAACAGTTGATATCGACGGGATTCAGTTTGTAAATGCAATCAAGCTCACGGATCGTCTGAAAGATGTCTTCCGAACTTTGCAAGAACAAGATGTGATGTTGAAACAGGTCAAAAGCTACATTATGGAAGGTTGGCCAGAATCTAAGATTAAGGATCCAAATATAGATGCAAGTGAATTCGAAGCGTTGAGAAGAAGAAGAAATGAACTACAATGTGAAGAAGATATATTGCTGTGGAGTGACAGAGTTATTGTACCTAATTCAATGAGGCAGCAAGTCTTAGAGAAAGCTCATGAGAATCACGATGGCATAGTTAAAATGAAGTTACTATTGCGTGAAAGATATTGGTGGCCTGGTATAGACAAATGCGTTGAAGATCACGTAAATTCGTGCAACGTTTGTAATGCTGTAAAACCCGACACCAAAAAGAAAGAATACAATGATTGGAAGGAAGTAACTAAGCCGTGGGAGAGAGCACACATGGATTTCTTCTATTTTCAAGGAAAAGTGTTGCTTCTCGTTGTTGATGCATTTACTAAATGGCCAGAATGTGAAGTTGTATCTTCTACATCATTCAGGGATGTAAAAGTATTTATGTCAAGACTAAGTTCAAGGTATAATCAGGCCATAATTATTTGAAATGTTATAAAAGGATTAACATTGAACGCAGAAAATCCACAAATTATGAACTCAATAACAAATTTGTTGCTCATACAACTGAGTTAGAATCCGCACCTAACTCTGAAGCTAGTCCAACAAACACAGCTGCAACTCAAGATTTATTTATTGCCACTATTTTTACCCATTCTAATGATACTCAAATCAACTTTAATAGTAAAGTTGATAAAGAAGAAATCGTGGATCATGCATCCAAACTTCAATCATCACAACATGTGGTCAACGATTCGGAAAATGATATAAAAGTGTGTACAAGGGAACTAGATTCCAACATTAACCAGCGTACATATTTAATAGATATTAATGTACATGGTCATGAAGCCAAGTTTGAGATTGACACTGGATCCTATGCATCTGTAGCTAGTAAAGATTTTTATCAAAAGTTTCTGCAAAATGTACAAATGTCTGAACCTAACTGTACATTGAAAGGTGCTGATAATAATGTAATACCTTTACTGGGAAAAGTTAATGTGAATGTTGCGTGGATAAATCAGTTCTATCGTCTAGATTTGTACATAATTAACTGTCATTTAGAATATCCGCTTTTAGGAAGAAGTTGGATTCAAATTATGATACCCAAGTTACATTGTGAGTTGACTGAAATTTGTGCAAGGGGAACTTGTTCTCCGCAGTCTGATATTATTGCACACAATGTCACAGGAAATAATGCAATGAACTCTGATGTTCGTAATGTCAAGCATATATTAAATAAATGTGACAATTGTATAAAAACTAATAATGTACAAGGGATCGTTGATATTATAAAGGAAGAATTTCATTCTACATTTGATGGCGATTTAAGCTTGCCTATAAAAGATTTTAGAGCTGATGTTCCATTAAAACCTGACGCAACTCCAATTTTTAAGAGATTTTACAATGTACCTTATGGAATTAAAGATAAAGTAAAATCAGAATTGGATAAATTGGTAGAAAATGGCATTTATGAAAAAGTCAATACTAGTGAATGGGCCAGTCCGATGGTTGTCATTAAAAAGAAAAATGGAGATTTACGCATTTGTTGCGATCTAAAAAGTACATTGAACAAATATGTAGAAAATGCTTCTTATCCCCTACCACTGTTAGAGGATATTTTCCAGAAAGTTAGAGGAAATGCCGTATTTGTTAGTTTGGATTTACAAAAAGCTTATTGGCAAATAGCTTTAAGTGAAAAAGCAAAAAGGTTGCTTGTAATGAACACACCATGGGGATTATTACAACACACAAGATTACCGTTTGGAGTTAAAATTTCGTCTCAAATATTTCAGAGAGTAATTGAACAGGTATTGCAAGGTCTGCATTATGTAATTCCATATCAAGACGATATTCTAATTTGTGGATTTTCTACGTTCAATGTTAATCCTTTTATAACATTTCAAATAATTATGGCCTTGCTTCCCACAAAACGAACAAAAACTTCCTTCATAATGCCCTTGCACTTTGGACTTTGATTTATATGATTTTGAATAATTACCTTGACCATGAAGATTACTTTGCTGATTGCTAAATTTGGAATCAATCTCATTTTTACGTGAAACGTTATTCGCTTCATGAAATCTTCTGTCATTGCCCTTGCACTTAATATTATTCATTGTGCCTTTTAAGTTCACTTCACGGTAATAATCCTTCATATCACACTCGAGTTTTTCCATTTGTCTAGCTAACTCAAAAGCTTTCTGGAATTCCATGATATTTTCTGCTATTATTTTCTTCCTAATAACGTCAGACCTTGGCCATAATTATTTGAAATGTTATAAAAGGATTAACATTGAACGCAGAAAATCCACAAATTATGAACTCAATAACAAATTTGTTGCTCATACAACTGAGTTAGAATCCGCACCTAACTCTGAAGCTAGTCCAACAAACACAGCTGCAACTCAAGATTTATTTATTGCCACTATTTTTACCCATTCTAATGATACTCAAATCAACTTTAATAGTAAAGTTGATAAAGAAGAAATCGTGGATCATGCATCCAAACTTCAATCACCACAACAGATGTATTAAATGGCGACGAGAAAAATATTTAACGGCGTAGTACAGATTTAGGTGAGTTTTGTCTATGATTAATTGGATTTAATCGTTGCTGTAGGCATCATGTCGTACGTGCCAGGATTTGACAAATATGATCCAGATGAAGGAACCATTAACTCTTATTTGGAAAGATATGATAATTATTGCCGAGTTTTCAACATATCTCAGGAAAGCAAAGTTCCTAGATTCATATCTGTAATTGGCGCCAAACCTTATGAAGTGTTACGCGAGTTGTTCTCTCCAATACTACAAGAGAAGAAATCGTTCAAAGAAATTTCTGATAGGCTCATTTCTTATTACAATCCAAGTAGTAATTTTATAGTGCAACGCCTAAAGTTAAGAAAATGTACGCAATTGGATGTGGAGAAGGTTGAAGATTTTACAAGAAGGCTCCGAAAGATAGGTGAAGCATGTGGATATGGTGAGTTTTTACCTATTGCATTGTTTGACACGTTCGTGAGCGGTTTAAGGTCTGACGTTATTAGGAAGAAAATAATAGCAGAAAATATCATGGAATTCCAGAAAGCTTTTGAGTTAGCTAGACAAATGGAAAAACTCGAGGGTGATATGAAGGATTATTACCGTGAAGTGAACTTAAAAGGCACAATGAATAATATTAAGTGCAAGGGCAATGACAGAAGATTTCATGAAGCGAATAACGTTTCACGTAAAAATGAGATTGATTCCAAATTTAGCAATCAGCAAAGTAATCTTCATGGTCAAGGTAATTATTCAAAGTCATATAAATCAAAGTCCAAAGTGCAAGGGCATTATGAAGGAAGTTTTTGTTCGTTTTGTGGGAAGCAAGGCCATAATTATTTGAAATGTTATAAAAGGATTAACATTGAACGCAGAAAATCCACAAATTATGAACTCAATAACAAATTTGTTGCTCATACAACTGAGTTAGAATCCGCACCTAACTCTGAAGCTAGTCCAACAAACACAGCTGCAACTCAAGATTTATTTATTGCCACTATTTTTACCCATTCTAATGATACTCAAATCAACTTTAATAGTAAAGTTGATAAAGAAGAAATCGTGGATCATGCATCCAAACTTCAATCACCACAACAGATGTATTAGAATCCTCCACTGTGTTTTTTCTTTCTTGCATTTTGCAATCGTTTTAATTGTGGCGTACTGAGTAATAATTTCATTCCGTTTGCTTTGGCTATACATTGCCTCTTCTTTTCTTGTTGTTTTTTAGTTAAAATCGAATTAAGTTTTAAATTTTTAAGATCATGATATCGTATGTGGTATACAACTCCTTTTGCTTTCATGTTGTTGTTATTATTATTATTATTATTCAGGGTATTTATATTACAAACCCCACCCTAATTTTTGTTTTGTATTCATAGCAATAGTTGTACCCAATGCTGTTATTTTTTCACCCAATGATGCATCTCTGCTTGTTAATCTTCCAAAAGCTGCCTCTTTCAGTTTTTGATCAGCCACATGACGATCATTCAGATCTTTGTGTGTGTTGTATGCAATATCATGTTCTTTCCATGCCGCATCCAGAGGATTAATACCCCTGTCCCCTCTTTCTATTCGTTTCTCAAGTTTTGTACCAGGACCACAATATTGGTAACCAGGTACGTGTAACTCGAACGGAAGTTTATTAATAATATCATTTACTAAACCTGACCTTCTGATATATTCCTGAATTTAGGAGTTAAAGCATTGATAATTTTAATTAAGTATCCTATACCTTTAGGATCGTTTACAATAAAATTACCTAATTTGTCACTAATCATGTTTACAATACCCATTTTCTATTATGGAAATTATTGTTCCCAGCATTTTCCTCCCCTGCTATAACCAGCAACCTATCTATAAGTTTTCTCACATCGTTTACCCATACAAATTTATTAGGTAGAGTATTGTATTGTTTTATACGACTACCAGCTTTAGTTGATTCCAGATAGGTTTAATCAGATTTTTGTATTTATCCCCGCTGCTCGATTTCACACGCTTTTGACTGGAATCGTTATTTTGGTACAAAGCATCAGAGAGTGATAAAATTTCAGAGTAACTTTGATAATCATCTTCTGTAAAATTTTTTGGTTGTTTTTTGGTAATGAGCTCCCATAGCCCAACGGTACCAGGATATCTGGACCAGCTGTTTCTCCCACCCAAATTAATTTTTATGTTGTCCCCTTCAAATGTTACTTTAGACTTGCCAATTTTCCATACCACACCTTCATTACCCTCCATAGTTGAATACAAACCAAACACCTCATCTTTTTCAAATTTTCCAGTACTCGCGTAATCCCTTGCCAGGGGACCCAACTCGATTTTCTCTGATTCTTCTATAGCTGCTTTAGCAGGTGGTTCCTTAAGTACCAGAGGTGTGTGGATACTGGATGAAGGGGTAGGTGGAAAATCTGCATAATGTTTAGCAGTAAGAGGTACCAATTCATTGATGAGGTTTTTATTGTGTTCTGGCACACTCTTAATCTCTTTACCGAGACCACTGATTGCATCGATAATAGGTTGGTCTTGACGCTTGTGTTGTTCGTAAAAACCTCGATTCTCTGATTTCCAACCTTTGAAACGTTTGGACAAGTACTCTCGTAATTTCGAATTACAGTAGAGCGTCGATTATCCGAACGGCGGTCAACCGAACGACCGCTTAACCGAACTGTGTACTCGCTCACTTTCAGATATCTGTAACGAAAAAAGTACGTGACTTAGCTGCTCGTAAGCGTGTAGGCTTGCTTAGACAGACCAAAATAAAGGATTTTTTTAAACGTTAATTTTGTGTACTGTGTGTATTGTTCATGCAAAATGCGTATGTAATATGTACATATTTTTGTTTAATAAACTGTACCACATACTATATATTCCTACTAAAGTTGCCTTTGTACGTTACTTTGTAATAAATACTTAAAGAGATGCCTGTTTTTATGAATAAATTTACTGTACAGTACTTCTTTTTGGCAAATAAACATGTACAGTTCGATTATCCGAACACCCATGTCCCCCAATTACTTCGGATAATCGACGCTCTACTGTATCTTCTATTTTACGTTTAGTCATATTTTTTGATTAATGGTTATTTTATATCGTTTCAACGATTAAAAAGTCGTTGATTTTATTTCTAAACTTACCATTGTTAGGTTTCCGAGTCATGTTGATGGTGAAAAAAAAAACAAAATCGTCGCTGTTATAACAAGATGAACAGAATTTTGAAAATTGGTTGTAATTTGAGTCTCCTCCCACATAATCATTGTATACATATTTCAAATTAATATGATCTTGACGAAACAAACAGATTAAGTTTGTATTATCTCGCAGTAACTGTTTGGGAATTTTGGAATAAGTTTGAGCTAAATAGAAGCAGTCTATTTCTTTGTGACGACCCTGTGAAAAAAAAATTCTAATTTCATTCTGATTTTCCAGAATAACTTCATCGAATACCACAACAGCATTTCTCAAACATTGGTCGAGAGGTTTTATTGTTGATGCAAATGTAGCTATGCCCAGTCCTTCGTACAGGTTCATGAGTTGTTGGTATTTTGATTGTTCTAAACTTTTAGAGAATACATACAAGTGTCTATTTTTCTAATCTAGCCAATTGGGGCAAGCAAGAAATTATTTTTTCCACAATCTGATGGGCCTGCAATAAGGAGGCATCTTATGTTATCAGGTAACAACTCTCCATTTTCTTTATTAGTTTCCACTACATCTGGTAAACGCTGTACCACATTAGATGTTGGTGTCAAAGAATAACCTGGTTTGCTTCTAGCCAACTTTTGTCTGGCAGACCTAACCATTTCACATACAATTTATTATTTTTCTTCTTCAATATTTTCTCGATTAGATATGTATTTCGATATTTTGTTTTACTAAGTTCCTCTTCATAGAATCTCCCTTTCAATATTTTGTTATGATTATCTTTTATGTTATATGCATTTCTATTCCCTGGTAGAACTTGAACCACTGAGAATAACTCCGTACTCCAATTTTTAGTAAAACCCTTCTCGAATAACTGTTTATATTTACTGACCCTTACCTGATCCCCTATTTTAAACTTTGGCTTCTTGGTAGTGTATTTATATTTTTGACAATAAACAGTAGAAATCAATGGTTGCTCATCAGATTTGGTTACCTCAGCAGGTTTCATGTGAATAGTACTGTGTACTGTATTGTTGTAATCATGAACTAGCTCGGGTAAAATTTGCACCCATTTATAATTGCCCTGTGGAGTGAATTGTTTCCACATGTGATTTTTTAATGTTCTGTTGAATCGTTCCACTATACTAGCTTTCAGATCAATGTATGTAGAATAATGTTTAATATTATGTTGTTGCATTAACTTAGCAAATGTAGAATTGTAAAATTCTTACCCTCTATCTGTCTGTAAATATTTTGATATCCTTCCCTCACTAAATATCGACTTAAAAGCCTCGGTAACACAAGTACCAGTCTTGGGTTTTAAGGGAACAGCCCATGCATATTTGCTAAAAGTATCAATAACTGTAAGCATATATTTGCAACCATGATTAATCTTATCCAAATTTTTTAAAGTCCCCTTGGAGGAGCCATCTCGATCAGATCAGCCTGGAAGAATTCATTTATACCTTTTGTTACTACACTTAATCGCTTGTAATTGCGACGGGCTGGTTTGTGTAATTCATGAACTATATCTTGTCTTGACATCGAGTTCGAAGTGAGAATATCGCATAAAATGGATTGTCCTCAGGGTGTAACCGCTTTATGTCAAATACTAGATTGTCACCAATTTCAATATAAAAAACTGATAATTGTTCGTCGTCATGTACTTTATATTTATTGGTAGACTCATCCAGTATGCAATAGGTATTGGAACTGTCTTGTGTATACCATCTTTTCGCACTATAGTAAACTGAGGAACTTCAATATGTTTTCCATGTTTTAGAAAACTAAACTTCAGAAATCGTAAACTACCATCAACAAAAAATTCATGTAAATTAGTGTACTGATATAATTTGTAAACATTGCCAGCATTGGCGTACGTCCAGTGCCCTCAAGCATTAGGAACAGTTTGTAACCTAACAATTTCCATAGAATAAAATTGACGAGTATCTACGTCATCTAGTCTGCTTAATACCGATTCCAAGTATTCGATAGTACGAACCAACTCATCGTAGCTAGGTTTGATTTTTACATCAACATACAGTTGTTTATATTCCTCTTTGAGATCGTGAAGTTGAGTAGCAAAACCTGATAAAGCAGATTCTTGACTTGCTTCAAGAGTAGTAATTTGTAACGTAATATTAGAAATAATCTCCTGTAAATTTTCTACAAGTTTCAATTTAGAACTCTGGGTAGCAAGATCGTGTACTTGACTTCTGATTTCTGTAAATAATGCATGCAGTACGTTAATTATTTGATTGTTGGGGAGACTAGCAACAGTTTCTCTGATTTGCGCAATTTCTGCTTGAATGTTTTTGATATCCTCAGATTTTAAAATTCGATGTACTGCTCTCCTCATAGCTCTGATTTCCTGAGAAGTAGGCAAATCAGCTACAGTATTCTGAAGTGTGGTAAGAGCTAATTTTATAGCATCGAGTTCTGTTGCATCGGCTGCATTTTTCAAAATTTCTTGCAGTTGCGTTATGTCATCCTGCGTAGGTGTAGACTGTTGCAGTGTCTCTAATTTACTTTGAATGTCGTCAATAAGATGATGGAAATGCGATAATTCTGATTCAGTATTCAAGCTTTCAAGCTTAGTAACTTGCTCTTGAACTATAGCTAGAATATCAGTAATGCCAGGCAGTTTCGATTCCAGAGTTTCCTGTACACTTGTTAGCGCATTTCTCATAGTTGCCATAGTATCTTCTATGTGAGCTATGGTACCTTGTATCTTCCCAAAATCTTCATAAGTCTCCAACTGTAATTTGATGCCGGCAACGCTCCGAGCAATAGCATTTGATTAAGAAGATGAAGGTAAATTATTGATAAAATCTTCCAATGTCTGTAGTTTCGATTGAACTTCTGTTATAGCTGTATGCAGTTCATCTGTCTGTAATTCAGATTTGCTACTTTGCAATGTAGGAACTTCGAAAGATTGAAACTGGTCTTGCAATTTAGCAATACTAGCAATTACCTGCTCATATTCTTCTTGAGTTTTGATATTCTGGACGATGGTTTGCAGTTTGGTACGAATACTATTTGCCTGGTAATTTAATTGCTGTTTCAGCTGTTCGGTATTCGTTCTCTGGATTTGTCTAAATTTATCAAGTTCTTTTTTCAAGTTGGCAATATTCTCTTCTAAGTTCTGAAGATTATCTATTGAAGATAAATTAGTATATTTCTCAAGCAAAGGTTTGAGTTCTCCATCAAGTTTTACTATAGGATCAATCAGTTGATTTTGAAGATTTGTAATCTCTGCTTGAATATTTAGATTTAGCGAATTCTGTAATATGAGTAAATCTGATTTCAGTTTCTCTAGACGTACATCTAAACTAGCAATCTCGCTAGAATTATCTGGAATCTCCTGTCGCCTTCTATTACCAAATATATCCATGTTTTTTTTGTATATTATATATTTTATATATTAATAAGACGATAGATTATACTTATTTCGATAAACAGAGGAATCAATTTATCATACCCTCCAATTATCTCATAATACAAAAATTCACTAGCTTCCACATCATAAGACGTATCAGGAAGTAAAGTACTATTTTTAATTCTATACAAATTTCGACCTATGTGCAAAACTGCCGCATTCGGTGGAGAAACGTTTATTTGAATTTTCCCACTAACAGGTAACTTATATGATGATAAGTTATTATTAAATACAAATAAGTGCTTTCCAGTATCCTCGTCAACATGAGACCAAATACTGTTCAAGTGAACAAGAAGTAACCCTTTTAATTGATGATAAATTTCTCTAAATACATCCATGTTTACTGGAATTCTCTCTACAGGCTGATTATGTTGTTGCTTTTTAAACCCAAAAATATTCATGACGTTTTATTTTATATTAGCTATTTTTATTATATATAAAATATATATTTGTACTAAGTATAAAAAAATAATAAATATACCAAAACTCAAGCTGATCAAAATTACTATGAAAAAATCAAGTGATACACTTTTATTAAACTTAAAAATAATAAATAGCATGTAGCTTTAAAATAAATTAAATGCTTCACTTTTAACACTGCAACAACACATCCGTACTCTTCAAAACACTCTCACGATACTGACTGATCTGTAAAGCGAAAACCCTTTAAGTAACCTAAGCGCGGATGAAAACATCCGAAACAGTTAGTCAATCAGAAGACACCCATTACACCATAACCAACAACACGCTAGATACGGGTCTGCGTAATAACTTGTTGCGTAAACATTGCGTAATAACTTGTTGCATAACGTGGGTGTGCGTGGGTGTAGGTGTGGGTGTGCGTGGTTGTAGGTGTGGGTGTGCGTAGGTGTGCATGGGTGTGCGTGGGTGTTACGTACTTTAACTCGAAAGAAATTATGACACTCGTACCAAGTACGAGGTGAAAAAATCACAGATTTGCAATAGTATAAAATCGACAAAAACATCATCAAAATAGGTTTTCCACTGTGCTAAAATTATTAAAAATAATAGGCCTCATACCAAGTACGGATTTGAACCGACCCAATTATACTACTTGCCTAATGCGATGCCCTGTGAGTCTTGCTGCTTCACACACAGAACTAGAAATGCATCAAATTTAAATTGATGCATTTTCGAGAATTCATTGACACAGTTAAATGTGCATTTTTGGTTCCATCAAAATAATCATGTTTGATCTCAATTGATATTTTATTTAAATAACCGCTTGTGTATATTGAATTTAAAACGTATTGGTAATGAAATTTGATGTAATATATTTGATTCTGATGTAAGCTTTTATTACAAGTATAAAATACAATATCTCTTTCATGGTTGGTCTTTTAGTTCTAACATCTGAAACAAGGTGGCACTAATAACTTTAAGAATAAATTGAATCACTTGCATTGGCCTAAGGCAATTACTTGGCAGTTAATGAACATTCATTCACCGCATAAATATTATCTTTAATTAGTGTTTATCTTAATTTGTTTATTTGTTACGTCTGCAGTCTCTCTAGCAAGATATTTGTTATCAGTCCTTTATGATACTATAACTTAATACGAATTTTATTATTTTTAAGGAAAAATGTAATGCTTTAAATTGGGATTAATCTGGATTTGAACCAAATATAATATTGATCCATTAGTATGTATTCGTTGAATTATTGTGCCTTGCTAACAGCAGCCCCCTGTTTGCTGGACCAAAGTTAACACCACCTCACAAAATGGGAGGAAGTGCCATTTATGCAATAGCAAACGATCCAGCTTGAGTTCGAGTTCTGAACGGTAACAGTACCCTTTCAATGCGGGAATGGGGATAAAATACCTAGAAATATATCATCTTGCATTTTATCTGACGGTAAATATCTGTTATATCGGAGACACATTTCTTCATTTTTACAGAAGAAACTACTTACGGAAATGAGTTTCTGTAGCATTTTGTAAGTTTGTGGAGGTATTTTCTCACCGTAGAATGCTGCACAACAAGAAATAAGCACTTTTGATATAATAAACTTGCATTTTGTGCAAAGCGACAACATTATGCCGTTGTTTCCATTATGTACCAGCAGATGGCGCGAGCGTCGAAAGTCATGCTGTCTCGCCAGTGTTTACAAACTTGCCTTTTTTAACGAGAATTTTTTTAACTATGCTTACCTAACCTAACCCAACCTAACCTAACCTTTCCGGAAATGGTTCCTGGGGCTATGTTGAATGGTTTTTGGGGATATCCGTCAATGGTTCATGGAGTTCTCGTGAATGGTTTTTGGAGCTATCCGTCAATGGTTTGTGAGGCTATCGTGAATGGTTTTTGGAGCTATCCGTCAATGGTTTGTGATGACATAATGAACACGAAAGTAGGTATTTTTTGGTTAAGAAGATTGAAATACTGCATACCCACTCCAAATCGACAACACACAAGCACGACCTGCGATGATCCACAGCTGTGCATGCCATATTGTATGTTCCGCAAAGGAAGAAGGGAACCAAAAGAATTACTCGTAATGTGAAAAATCGATTTCATTTTCGTGTAAAAAACATAATGGCACATTCAACTATGTTCCGTTATACATATTTGGTAAGTACGAACCATCCGAAACGCAAAATATCCAATTTTAATGTGTCTCCAATATAACAGACATTTACCTACCTGACATCTGTCGGCACTAAAAAGAACACAGCAATTAGCATTGTACCTGATACATCCGGTACCTGTAAACATAAATGATAACTCGTACGAACAGTAAAATATGTATATATTGGGATCAAAATATTTACATAACAAACACCTTAACAGGTCCCCCCTGACTCATTCTTTCATTCTCTCACTCATTCATTCTCACGGGGTTTTTAATATGAAAGTACTCATACAAGGCTCGTATTTAATCAACATACTTTTTCTTTTTGTTTAAAATGAACTTGAATTAGGTCGTTTATCTTTCTGCTCCTATGCTCATTACTTTCAATATGCGCCAGCCTTCGGAAAAATAATTACCAGAAAAATAGGTCGGCGTGATTGAACCTTTCGTTCAAATGAACATACGCATCTATACCGCAAGTATGACATTTACCAAATTTCTCGGACGGGCTATTACAACATGGCTCTCTCGTCCTTCGAGAACAATTACACCTCTACAGACTGATGCAATACTTAGTTAGGCTCCAGCTGCAGGAATACTTCAATTAACCATCGGCGGGAGCAAAAATTACAATATCACTACGCAATAGGCAATACCTCATTTGCGACCTGAGAAATTTAACATACGTATTCAACAAATAAAGTACTACGCAGTCGACTTTCGATAAGTTATTGAACCGACTGGGCGGCTGATTACATTACAATGAAGCACACATTCACACGTTACAATGGAACTTAACGCAATAAAGGAGATTGATCTTAAAATACTGATATTTAAAATATTAAAAATTATAAACATGAAACACCCTTTTATGCAAAGGGCGTTCAATAAGTTTTGCACAGATGGCTATAATATTTTTATTAGTTGCAATATGATGATGAAATTTTACGTGAACATACTTTGATCCTTTGTCTTTAAAATGGTTGTTTACAGGTAAACCACAACGGTCGGTAATGGAATTCCTGTTCAAAACCGGTGATGAATCAGCCACATCAATTAATAGGAAGCTGCTTCCGGTTTATGGGGATAACACATTGGACAGCGCCAGTATCCAACGATGGTTGCAGAGGATAAAATATGGTGATTTCACTCTTTTGGACAAACCTAGACTTTCCATATCAAGCCAGAAAAATATGGCCTCCTTTTTCTGTGATCAGTGTGGTGTCATTTTCATAGACGTCTTGGATCACAATTAACAAGGAGCGTTGTTGTTTCTCACTGGACAAGTTACGACGTGCTCTCCAGACCAAGAGACCTGAGCTGCAAGGTAAGGTCATCAAACTCCATCATGACAATGCCGAGCCTCACACAGCCATGATGACACAGCAAAAAATCATGAAAATGGGATGGGAAGTCGTCACTCAGCCTCCCTATAGCCCGGGCTTGGCTCCTTCGGATTTCTTCCTGTTTGGTCGTCTGAAGGCCCACCTGCGGGGAAAAACATTCGACAGTGACAAGGACCTAATTTCTTGTGTGAAACAATGGTGTAAAAGTCAGCCACCTGAATTTTACCAAAGTGCATTAAAGGCATGGAAAAAATGTTGAACGAGATGCGTCAGAGCAGATGGAGGCTACATTCAGTGACGTGGTCTTATAGCCAAAGGATCAAAGTATGTTTACCTAAAATTTCATCATCATCTTGCAACTAATAAAAATATTATAGCCATCTGTGCAAAACTTATTGAAGGCCCTATAACAATTACTCAAAATACAAGACACGAAAGTTAGGTTCGGAATTCCTGAGTCATGTTGCGAATCGCGAATCAATGTGATTTCGGCGATTGTGGTAGGGCGTTGACAGAAAACAATACTTTCGTACGTGAGTGTGAATCGACAGAAGAATACTCTACCAGACTCTGCTACATCGTCCAGTGGTCCATCTTTCCTAGGTACGGGAATTCACACTAGGTTCCATTGTGACGAAAATATGTTCCTTTGGATGTTAACCGCGACGAAGGGCAGTGGTGATATTTGGCACTTTCACTTCCTCTCCACGTCGCGTATCTCATCTTACCAACGTCGGCTTGACATTCTCCTCTCGGCGTCGGCTGGACATTCTCATCCCGAGCGTCAGCTGGACATTCTCATCTCGGGCATTAGCTGGACGTTCTCATCTCCGGCGTCGGCTGGACATTCGCTGGTTGGGCGATCGTAAGGGATGGTGTTGGCGGCGTCGCTGGCCGGTTTCCGCGGCATGGTACGTCGATGATGTAGGTGTCGCCTGGCTCGGCTGGCAGCGTCGTTGCGGGAGTCGGGAACCCTACGTCCCCCTCTCCTGTTATCCTCTTAGCCTGCCATAGTTCTTGATTGTCCTTGTTTCGAAAACAATTCACTGCGTGATCTCACAGAACCAAGCACACGCGAATCAGCTCACTGGCAGTTGCTCGCTGACGGTTCGCAAAAAAAAAAAAAAAAAAAAAAAAAAAAAAAAAAAAAAAAAAAAAAAAAAAAAAAAAAAACTAAGTCCACGGAAACGATAAGCATACGGAGGTCTGGTGCACGGGCGCTCTCGCTACAAAAAACCTGACAAACTGTGTTGCCTTAGCTCCGTTCCTAATTGAAGTAGGAGGATGATTGATAGCTCGTTGGACTCGGGATGAAGTCCTCTTTCCGACTCTACAATACAAAATGGGGGTTTCCATTAAAAAATTCACAGTTGCCCCCCGCCCCACACCCAGGGGTCGGGGAAGGAAGCTGGAGGTCCTAAGCTAGAACTCTTGTTAAGCGGGATTACAACCTTATCGAACAGGGAATCTGAAGGTCGGATAATGAATTTTGGAACAAAATTAATGGAATTTCTGTCTGAACCAGATAAAAAACAGTGGATTGGAGACAGCAGAAGTAAAAATGGAGGGGTCGGCGTTGAGCTGCGATTCCGAGAGTAAAACCTTTTTCGCACAAGTTTTAGGATTTTCAAATGTTTGAAAATTCTACTTCGATCATATCAACCCTATCAGCATTGTCTCCCTGTTCTATTTGTATAAAGCATTGAATATTTTCTTGAAAATTGGGTACTGATTTTGGCTACTGAACTTCCATTAATACAGCATGCCAGAGGTTTCGGGAGGGGTTGAGCCCCAACCCCCTTAATATACGGTCATGGGTGATGTGAGTAATGGTATACCTCCATCTGGGAAATTATATCATGCTATACCACAGGATCATCCCCGTTAGTTAGCCCTAAGGCTCGAGTAAACATCCTCCACCTAACAATTTCCACCTCAAGCGCTGTGCACATAACGCACGTAGAAAATACTTTATGGTAAACATTAACGTGGATTAAAGGAAAATCACTCTGTGTCTGTGTGTCAATCGTATACTTTCTAACGGTCACATGAAGATGGAAACACTACTTTTTGCACTATATACGTATTATCATTTTAAATACCAGTGAGGCTTTCATTCTTGTCGAACAGTACATTTGAAAGAAGCTCATAATACGATTTGTGGTATTAGTAGGAATCCGGTCAACGTTTCAAGGCGTAAATCACTGATCAATTTTCATAGCCTCTCAGGAATTAAGGGAAACTCAAATTTTGTGGTCACGAAAGCGCCTGGAATCGATAGGATAGATGGCAGGAAGATCTTTACAAAATTCATTATTTGTTGTTAGGGATTTTTTAATTGGCGAACTCACAGTTAAATCAAAATTCTACCAGGTAATGCTGCAAAGATAATAGACCAGAAGAACTGAGCTGGGAGGACACTAGGGCTTTCGGATTGGGCACGTCGGTGGTCACGGGTTCGAATCCCGGCATGGGTGTTATTTGTGAACGTACTTTTATCAATTTAATCATCATTCATCATCATCTTCGTGATTTGCTAAAAGTGACAGAAATGCTACGTAAAATAAATCAAATCAATGAAGCCACTTCAGACGTGAGATACACTGTCAGTCAACATAAGATATTGCTTCCACTTGTGATTATTTGTTCTATTATATATATAAATTACAGTTAAAAGAAAACACCCAATCAAGCAATGACAATATTAATTTCGAGAAACATTTCTACAGTTACACAGTTACACAAAAGCCTACAAAGGAAGTAGAAGAAAGTTGAAATTGAGGCCATATGTCAGTTGACACTTCCAGTTATTCACCTCTTCACTGACTAGTGTAGCACTCACTTGACTAGAGCAGTACCTGTTCAGATAATGTCGATTCTTCTATTATTCTATCATTGTATAATCTTTATTGTATTATCATAATGTTATGTATTTTTCTTTTTCCCTTTCTCCTGTTTTTCTTAATTCATTGTATCTGTGGATACTTGTCCAAATCACACAAAACGAAACCAATATCTCTTTCTTCAGCATACATCATAATCTCTGAAAAAACTAACATCTCCTGCCAACCGGAAAGAAATTTACAGGTTGCTTTACAGAATTGAGTCGTGATAGAATTGATATCATATCATGAGAAAATTAATGTCTTTAAATTGAACATTTCAAATATATTATAACTGAATTAGGCCTGGTGTAACAAACAGACACATAGGTCTTATAGACAACGATATGCCAAGTACAACATTGAACAGGACTGCAGTAAAGTTGTTCGCTTTATAGCCGACCATTTTTGAAGGGTACTCACCTTAAGACATACCGCGCCGCCACCACCGATCATGTTCTATTGGACCCCAAGCAGCGTGGACTATCGCCCGGCATCACAGTTTCCATTGCAGCAAGCTCCGGCGCAGGACAGGCATGGGAATTCTGTCCCACTCCTCCCTGCAAGCTTTCCATAGACCATCCGGGGTGCGCGGGCGGCGATGTTGAATACGTCGTTTCAATAGTCCAAATGCGCAAAAATTCATTGGAGTGTCATCTGGGCTTGGCACAGGAATGTCTTCAAAGGGAATGACACGAATTCCTAATTCCTCTGCCATTTCCTGATAAAAAAAGTAGTGATGTTCTGGCGGTATGACTCGAACCCTTGTCCATATGGATCATCACCTGGTTCGCGTCCATTCCATACAATTATCTCTCCGATAGATAGGTGTCAGAATGGAGTCTTGGAAGTATCTGGCATTCACCTTCACGTTTTTGTCCACCTTGGGTATCATCAACTTACCCTCATATCCGAATCCCGTCACAACCATAAAGCCACGAGGGAAACTTTCCCTGCACTGATGAACAAAGTTGCTGCGCCCCTTGCCGTCAATGTCACGGTATGTGATCGCCCGAATGTGACCACCAGCAGTGAGATGGACATATGATTCATCCATTATGACAACTTTCTTCCATTTGGAACCCGCCAGGTACTTTTCATACAGTTTCCTGCAGTTCGTCTTACGTTCGGCAATGTGACGCAGTAGAAGGTGACACTCTACGGGCGACACTTTGCTTGCAGCCCTTCTCTTGGTGGTTTTCGTGGGTGAATGTTTCGCAAGGAGAGCCTGTTGTGTGTAACGGGCCACAATAGCTTTCGCAGTAGTCACCCCGAGTGTTAACCCATTCTCCCGACACTGTTTCACAATGCGTACGTATGAAAACTTAGCATGCAAAAGGGCCATTACGTAACCCTCCCAATACCGGTTGATTTTCGGCGCCATTTGATAACATTCACTACCAACAGTCACGCACCTACAAGGTCAGACGCAACACTGCTCCCGCCAGCAGACCCATAGTTCCAGCATGATACGCCAGGTGGCAGTACCGAATCGAAAATTGTCGGATATGAAGCGAAAAACATCTGTATATATTACTACGAAAATTCTTTGCTTTCAAGTTCATAAATAATTCTACTCGAGCCAAGTTTATGATGTCAATAATCGAATATTTAACCCTAGTATAAATAAACACCTTCACAGAATGTATAAATACAAAATTAGAATTTGAAGAGTTCCCTCTATCAATAAATACACGAGTAACCAGTGTTTAATTAATACTACAATTGAAGGACTCGGGTGTAAAACATGGTAAGTGACATTTTGGTTATTATTGAGATACAAAGTAAAATCTGCCATCCTTCAATTTTCGAATGAAATTGCCATGTCATACAATTTGCATTGGACTCAGTGAAGCTTTCTAAAGTTGGTAAACACAACACGAAAACAATTTATCTACAGCATAGCTTCTAATAACTATTTTCTTAATGAACTCAGAAATGACCAAACTGTCACTTACTATGTTTTACACCTGAGCTCTTCAATTAATACAATCAAAACTGAACACATATGTTTTATCGCATTGTCCGATGACGCACAGCTTTAATCCAACATATTTGAATATAAACCCCTAATATCTAAATTACATTAAAATAACATAAAATAATACAAGTCAAATTCTAAGGGTACATCTCTCGTCGCATGGGGATAATTTCCCCCCCCCCTCTCTCTCTTAAATGCTTACGAAAAGTTTAATTAAATAAATTTAAACTAGAATATAACTCAATTGCAAGAGAGATACAAAGTTTTAATATCAATTATTTAATAACCTCACCAAAATATCACTCTCCGTGAATTTTCACATTTCCACACAACAATTTTCTCCCTCTGAATAGTGTTCTATGTGAACATATTATGATGAATAAATGAAGAATGAGTAAGTTAAAATTTTGGGTTCGTCAACACATATGGACAATTTGCACTCTTCAATGTATCTAAAATCCTTACCTAGAAGTCAAAAAAGGGGTGTAAAAAGTCCCTTGAGGAAAGTTAAAAGTACAGGTTGTAAAAGGAAATCCACAGAACATAGGCTACATGACATATTAAAAAGGTATGGAAAGACTAAAAACTTCCTCCGGTAAAGGGTAAAACTCCCCGAGCCATGAAGGCATATTTAGGGGATGTGGGAGGTATGATCCGACATATTCTCGATCTCCGACGTTTCGGAGATGATGTGATGAGCATCACGCTCCGGAGGCCTTTACCCCCCCCCCCCCCCGGGTTGACCTCAGGTACCAATTGACTTGAGGCTGGGTGAACCCCAGAGCCGCTCTATGAGGGGACAAAGCCGGATAAACTCCGACCTTAGAACAACCATCCCGGGAATCGAACCCGGGTCTCCCGCGTGGCAGTCAGGCTACCACCGTGGCTCTCAGAGACGGTGAAAGGCCACACTTGTCACGAAACTGTATAGATTAATTATCATCTCCCGTCATGAATGACAAATTAGCACGATTGGTTAGTTTTGTTACAGTATATACGAGTATATCCAATCACTATCCATAGAATACTATTCCACTATTATGTCGTTAGGGAACATGAGTGAAGGGAATTCAGTGGCAAGAGCACACTTCGATACGAATTTCTCTTGTAACAGTCGAGCAGAATTTCTTTGAAAACCTACGTTGAGTAGCTCTTGGCATCGAATTTCCCACGAGAGATAATCGATAAACTAAGTTCCGGTACAAGAACTGGGAAGTGTCGGGAAACTTTGTAAACTTGAGACGAGGAAGGGTGTCAATATATTTAGTGTAACAAGGTGTCAAATGATAAAGGTTTAACGTAACTTTGTGCTAGAAGACTCCCTGTTATGTTAGGGTGAGATAGAAAATTCTTGACTGTTTGTCTAATGAAGAGCATGAATACTTTTTAGTGTTCATTCTCCTTGATTTCATTTTGGTTTTGTTACTTACAGTAGCTTTTCTATCACTTCGAGTTAATCTCGACGATGAGGATGAATGATGATTGATTGATCGATTGATTTGCGTCAACGGGTACCATTTGATTTGATGCTGGGTGGACCCTGGGGATGCGGGGACAAAGCCGGAAAAATTCCAACCTTCGATCACATCAGGCTATAATTTCACGATAAATGCTGTGGTGAAGGTTTCTTCAACCTATATTTTATCAGGAAAAAGTTTTGACTCCATGATCGTAACAAATGTATCATTCTACATACCTAGGTATGTTCTAGGCCGTGATCTGTGGATAAATGTTACCACTGCTTTATTTATTAGGATATTCTTCAACTACGAAGAAATTAAGAAAAGAATTACGTACGAAATAGCAACTATCGTTCATCTATGTCCTATGACATAGGCTTGTAGGTGTGTAGATATCAATGAAGATAAAAATAAGAAATCGTTCTCTTTACAGTTTTGAATCTCTCGTACGCGGTGTTCGTATTAAATTTGTTGCATGGAGAGTGGAAGCATGAAAGGAAAGCGGCTCATTTTGGAGCAATAAATACATATTTTTGTTGTTATTACCGTATTAATTGTAGTACTACAAACAAAAGAGGGGGAAAACTTAAAGAACTGTATAATATGTCTTTCTTTTCATTTTCTCATAATTCCAAAACAATAATCATCTTACTGTTGCCTCTACAGCTATCTAATTAGAAGTATAGTTTCATTTCATTTAGTTCGTTTTACTTCGTTTTTCTGCAACTTTTGGCCAATCACGAAGATGAGGATGAATGGTGATAAGATGATATGTAAGAAGGGACAATCAATTAATATGGAAAAGGCTTCTTCTTCTTTTTCTTTTGATTTATTATCTTTCCTTTTTTAAAGCGTAATCTAATTTATGCGCTCGCTTTCCCCGCTTCTTTGGCAAACAATACAAGCTATACTTGTAGAAAGAGTAGGGTCGACTAAACTGACAGTAGCGCCACCTCCTATTTAACGACCAAAGGAGAAATAACCAGGATCGCTAATAACAAGCGCTACCAATGGCCCAGTGCGACTACTAAAGAGCGCAACCGGAAAGTGCTTCGGGGCGTCTAATTTGACACAGCGCCACCGGGGACAAACAACCAAAACACTGACGATGTTCTCCTCGTCAGAGAAATAAAAAGAGATAGATTTCTGAATTCGTTCGCTTACTTAATAACTTTCCTAAACGTTTCATATGCGGCCATATTCTTAATTATTTTAATTTACTATATACAACATTCTATTTATTTCTTTTATAGTATTTGAACTCTTCTTTTATATATTTCTCAATTTACTATAATATATATAATCCCTCTTCTCCGCTCTAAGTTTTTTATAATTTTCTTTGCTCCTCTTTAGATAGCGTGCTGCCATCTCTCGTCGATTTCGAGAAACCATTTCTCCTTGCAACTTTCATTGTGTCATCGAAACTGGCACGTGACAATTGCTTGAAAAGTATGTGTGAAATTTAATAACAAAAAAAAATAATATAAATATGCACTTCAATATATTAAAGGTAAGAAATTTCTTAAAAAAAGGAAACTAGTTGTGCCTGTATTTACTCATCGAGTAAATTGAGTGTATCTATTAGAATATAACCACAAAGCATATAATAATAATAATAATAGTTTATTTTAAGTGTTGAGCACAGTATGAAACCTAATACAGCACTAAGTCAAATACAAAAGTACAAAGTTACACGAATAAAATACATAAGCTGTAGAATAACATAACATAACAAGTTAGCATATTTACCCTTCAAGTTACAGTTTTCAACGAGATCTATTATATCTCTGATACTAATAATTGTTTATTGTTTTATAATATTGTGCAATTAACTGTGTATTGTTCTAATAATAATAATAATAACATTTATTTAAGTGATGATCACGATTAAACTACCAGGTATATCACTATGTCAAAATTGGTTTTACAAAATTAAAAAATTGAATACATATTTATAAAATGAAACAAAATCACAAAAATGAAATAATGATAATATTAAACACAGTTTCCGTCATACTGTCGTAATAATAGGGCCTCCCCGATGGCGCAGTGGTAGCGTCGTTGCCTTTTAATCAAGGGGTCTCGGGTTCGATTCCCGGTGGAGGTACATAGTGGTTCGGAATCCACTTTCAACTGTAGGTCCAGACCCGATTAATCTTATTGTGCATAATTTGGACTTAAAACACCAAATCAATCAATTAATTAATCAATCAATCAATCACATAAAGAAACAACGTAAATCGTAGGAGATATTCAGAACTCTAGATAGAATTCAACCTCAACAGTTCTGACACAATGAGAAATCTCAGTTGTTAAGTAGTTCTAGGTATGGAACAGAATTATTATACAATAATTCATTACCTAGAAAGAAATAGTGTAGACAAAACATAGACGAAGAATGCGGAAGGGGGGAGGCTGGAAGTTAAACAAGTAAAGTTTTACAGACGAAACAGCTGATATCAAATACTTTAAGAACATTTTCAATTAAACTTGGAGGTCGGCTGCGAGGGCAGTTTCAAAAACTTCGGACACCCAGAGAATGCAGCTGCGTCTTGGCGAAATTGCTTGTTGTCATCTTGACGCGGCCTTCCTTTACTCTTTTTATATCTGAGGGCGGTGGTTAGGTGGAGAGGTCAGATCTCTGACGTGTGTTCAGTTCGCTTGTGGAGGGCGAGTTCTACCACAATTTTGCGTCACTACTCTACCTCGAAGAAAATAGACTGAGGCTTATAAATCTACCATTAGTGATTTCCAGGGTCCTCGCAAAAATGCTCAATACAGTTGAACCTCAGTTGCACGTATATCAAGGTGAACAGAAAATAATACGTATAACTGAGAATTACTTACAAACCGGATTTAGATAACAATTCATTATTAAAATATATAATTGTATCTATTTTGAGAAACAATATACAGTAAAATACGTTTTTTCTGTCATAAAGTGGTAAATTAACGAATCTTAAAGTTTCTTTATAACGTAAGTACTTTCGTATCGTGATTAAGCACAAAATAAAATGCGTCTCATATTGTGAACAACTGCGGCAAATCTTTCCCCTCTGATTCCATGCCTTGCGCTGCCTCTCCTTGCCTTCCCTCTGACGCTCGTCTTTCTCGAAAGTCATGATCGACCGCCCCCATGCCCGCCTATCCTGATTCGTATATGAAACTCACCTTGTGTTCTTGTAACGACAAGAACTGTATACTTCTGTGACATTGTTGTACCTTGGTTACGTACAAATCAAGTGCATTTTATGAAAGTTAGTACGTATAACAATAAATGCATTACGTATAATTTAAACGTTTTTAAATCAAATTTTGCCGGGACCTACGTTTAAAACAGAATTACGCAGAACTGAGTTAGCTAAAGAGCAGTCTCAATTTTATTAAAAAAATAATAAAATCTATATCTCCTTCAACCTTGCATACTCTATCACAGGCCTGGACTTCCCCGATGGCGCAGTGCTAGCGTCTTCCCCTTGTTAAACAAAAATGGAGACCTTCTATACTTTAGCATGTTATTACATTTAAGTATACATTTCATAGATATGCATTTTAAAGGCAGGTACTTGATATATTTATTTCTTCCCTCAGAAAATGACAACATAAAAAGGGGGGCCCATTTTTAGACCTTTTCCTCTAGTGGCAGTTTGTGTCTCTAAATACCTCTGCATTTTATGTAGAGGAATATCTCGCTTGTGTAAAGTTATATAGTTCTAGCTTTTAAACGACTCTTAATTTCTTGTATTTTATGTTATAAATTTTAGATAACACTGAATTCTGTATGTATATTACTTGTAGTTACTTGTGGTGCCATCTGCCGGGCTCTGTAACTGAATTATTAGCAAGGCGCGCTACGACAACAGAGGTCCAGGTGTTCTTTTTTAGTATCCGTCCTTGAATTTTATACTATCATCACTCAATCTCATCTTCGTCAAGGGGTCACGGGTTCGATACCCGGTGGAGACACATAGAGATTCGGATCCCACTTTAAATTGTAGGTCCAGTCCCAATTAGTCTTACTGTGCATAAAGTGAACTTAAAACACCAAATCAATCAATCACAGGCCTGGACAACCAGTTGTATTGGTGAAAGATCGCTCTCTCACGTGTGGACTGCATAGCGAGCGGCGGTACTGCAACATTTACGAGAGAGGCGGGAAGGAGAGAGAGGAAGGAGGCTTCTTCGGTTGCGTTCGTACAGTCGGACCCCTCTCGTCATCTGATTCGTGAGTTACTGTGCAGTGTGGCATTGTAATCATGGCAGAAGAGACAAGAGGTATCGTGAAAAGGAGGGGCGCCTTCTCCAGTAGTATTTTCACCCTTCGACGCAAGTTTCTTCCCCCTCCCCTCCTTCTCTCCTTACTGGCCTTGAGGTGCACTGTACAGAGTGCTCATGGGTCTGCAAAAGTTGAAATAAGATGCCCAAGCTTACTGTTGGATATTACTTTCAATATTCCTTTAGTAATCTACACATTTAGTCTACTTGTCGCATTTCTATCTAATGGCAAATTGGCATTTTTTAAATTTAACTTCGCTTTTCTGCTCCATTTACTAATCGCGACGAATACAGATGAGTCATGACATTATGACATTCATGAAGGACAATTGGTATCATACAAAAATTTTCTTCATAATGTTCTTCCGTTGAATAGTTACAAGTAACATTTCACAAATAAAATTAAAGTATATCGCATTTAGTCAAGTCGACAAAATACAAAAGATTGAAATACTGCAACATTGCTTTCAGTTAAACTTTAACTCCTTCAAATCATAACACAACGTAACATTTTTCAGACCTAAGTTACATTGTGAACTAAATACATACGAAAAAAAATTCAAATAAATAATTCATTTTCCATTAATTCATAACTAATTACATTTATCACTTCTACTGAAATAACATATCATTTTTACATTTAAAATAAATGAAGAACAATCTTGCATGAACACACTTCAATTTAAGCTCAATAGCTTCTTTCTTTTCTCAATACTGCAGTTGAACGTCTTAACGTTTGATAAATTTTGTCTGCTTAATATATTATTTCCATCCAATGATGTTAATTCCGCATAGTTATTTTAACATTGTTAAAACATACGGACCAAGCCATAGATCAAATAGTTTATGGATCTGTTTATTTAAGGCACTACTTTGTTGATGGATTTTTAATAAGGACTAAATCATCAGGTATAATAGTAACTTTATTTCCATTTATATATTTCAATTTTGACTTATACTTTTGCCGCATTCTAGCTTTAGCCATTAAACATTTTTTCTTCGATATAAAGTTCCGAAAATCTTCAGGCCAATTAATTTTATCCAAAATGGCATCTCTTATTTCGCCATGCATAAATAATTCACTTGGTGTGTATCCTCTTACTTCTGAAATTGAGTTATTTAAAAGTCCTAGTACTTCAGATAAATTACACCAGTGTTGATGGTTTGTGTTCACATACAGTCTTAATAACCTAATTATTTATTTATTGTACCTATCTATTGGTTTTGCAAATGGTGAATAAACAGAAGTTGTTATATGTCTAATGTTATTTTCTTTCATATACAAATTCCACTCTTCAGATCTGAATTGTGATCCATTTTCAGATAATATAGCCTTGCATATAAGATAGTGATAAAAATACTGTAATTTTAACTTCTTGATGATTTCCTTAGCACTTGCTTTTCTGAGTGGATAAGCCATTACATATTTTGACATGATGTCGACTATCGAAACTATGTAAGTATAACCTTGAGATCTTGGTACGAGGGTCACCATTTATATTTTGAGCCTAACAATGAAAAAACAGGAATTTGGCATTGAAAACTGCTTTATTGTTTTTCGAAGTATTCTCCTTTATGGTCAATACACTTTTGCATTCGTTCGAACCATTTGTCAAAGCAGTTTTTCCAATCTTCTTGAGACACCTCCATAATATGGTTTTTGAACGCATCAACGGCGTCTTCCGCCGACGAAAATCGTTGTCCACGCAATTTATTCTTGACATTCGGTAACAAGAATAAGTCATTGGGTGCCAAATCAGGACTGTACGGCGGATGACCCATCAATTCGATTTTTTGACTGTTCATAAAGTCGGTTGTTAGACGAGATGTGTGGTGCTGGCATTGTCTTGATGAAGAATGATCCGACGGCGTTTGTTTGTTTTCCGTATTTGACCGAAGACCTCTGGCAAACAAATTATTGTGTACCATTCAGAGTTGACCGTTTTACGTTCCTCTAAAGACACAGTTGCCACATGACCAGTTTTCCCGAAAAAACAGGCGACCATTTGTTTCGATGTGCTTCGAGCGCGAACAACTTTTGTTGGATTGGGTTCATCTTGAAACACCCATACAGTCGACTGCTGTTCACGTTCCGGCTCATATGCATATATCCATGATTCGTCACCTGTTACAATCTTATATACGTCTTTTGAAGCACCACGATTGTATTTATTGAGCATTTGTTTGCACCAATTGACGCGAGCGTCCTTTTGAGTTTTTGTCAAATTGTGTGGGATCCAACGAGAACATACCTTTCTCACAGCTAAATGATCATGTAATATTTTATATATGCTGGTGGAACAAATGCCTATGGTTGCCTCAATTTCACAGTATGTCACATGACGATCTTGCAATATTAGGTTTTGCACAGCATCAATGTTTTCTTGAACAACAACTGATTTTGGACGACCTTCGCGAATCTCGTCGGTGAGCGAATGGCGGCCACGATTAAATTCGTTATACCAGCGTTTCACAGTGGCAAAGGATGGGGCGGCATCGCGAAATGTGGAAGTAAGTTGATCGATCCACTCTTGGCTTGATAATCCACGTCGAAAATCGTAACAAATCATCGCACGAAAATGTTCACGAGTTAATTCCATTTTATTGTTGTCGCGCAATCTCCAAGGCAACATAAACAACACAAATGAAGCTATTGACAAAACATTTGAAGTACGTTATGGTCAATAATGCCAGACGATTCCGTGCAAACGTCAAATCGCGCCTAACTTCAATCAGTGTTGCCAAGGCTCAAAATATAAATAGTGACCCTCGTAATGGTCCAATAAGATCTATCGACAATATGTTACGTGGGTTCATGGAATAAACGTGCAATTCTTCTTTGATTATCTTCATAACTATTTGCTTATTTCTAGCACAAGTCACACGGTTGTTAAGGTATTGCCTTGTTGTTTGTTTCATTTTTGGTCAATAATATAATAATTTTCATTTTCTATAGACCTTGAAATATCCGAAATGACCTTGTTTATTGTGTAATTTATGCAATATCTTTGTTACTAATGAAAACGGAACAATTAATTTCCAAGAATCGTCATGAGAATGTTTCAAGAATAAAATATCGTCATGTACATTTTGATGTTTTTTCTTCCTTCAATTTCCTAATAAGTTATCTAACCTTTGACTCCTCTTCCAAAATTCGACTGTATCCTCATCTTCCAAGTTTAAATATGTATTGTTAATATACAAATCACGAACAAAAGAATGTTCTGGATACCTGCTTAAAGTATCAGCTGCTTGATTTAGAATTCCAGACACGTGATGAATATTGAAGTCGAAACTTCGAAGTTTTAACGACCATCTATTTAAACGAGAGTTCAATGTTTTATTGGACTCCAACCATGATAATGATTGATGATCAGTATATATATTTACCTTGGAGCCTGCTACATAAATAAATAACTTTTCAAATGCAAAAAGGATTGCTAAGGATTCGATTTCATGAATGCTATACGATAGTTCATTACCTCAAATTACTCTGCTAGCATATTGGATCACTTTTGGTTCACAACATAACTTCCTTTGATTAATCGTAACCATGAAGATGATTAATGATTACATGAAATCGATGAAAGGAGTCTACTTTAAATTATAGAGGACTGTATAATTTTGGTTTATGTTATTTAGCGCCGCTTTTCTGCTAGTTTTGGCTAATCGCAGCAACGAAGAGTGATAATATGGTAATATTAACAAAGATACATTAAAAAAAAAACAGCCATTCTCAGGGAAGGATTCGAACCCAAAACCACAGACGTCGTAGAACGCTATGCTAAGAACTTCGCAACAAAGGTCAACAGATGGCAGCATAAATAACTAAACGATATATACCATCTAAAAGGGTAATCCCAAAAGATCAGCAGAAAAATAACTAGACCAAAGAAATAGATGGGACATCGGGTTAAATTAAATATTTAATATGAAATACAATAAATATATATTTGCCTTAAACCTCGAACTATATAACTTCACACAAATTAAAATATGCTACAATGTAAGATACAAGGGCATTAAAAGATACAAAAGTGCCGATACTTGATAGTGTGACACCAAGCACTAGGGGAAATACGCGTACAATGTCAATTTATGCAATATAACTGCTTAACGGTACTTTGTATTAATACTAACATTAAGCGTACAGATTGAGAGTGACGAGAATAAAGTCCGACAATTGATATTGTAAATTTAGCCTCTATATTTGATCTTTGACTCACATTGTAATATTTTCAACAAAAAAGTCAAGGATATCCAATAAACCATGGTTTGACGACGAAGGCATTCGCATAACTTAATATATTAGTTACCTTATCATAAAATTTCATTCTGTATCTATTGAGTCGGTGCATAAGTTCGTAGCGTATTGTTATGGGTTGGCAACATTGCGTTGCCAAGAGTTCCTTGTCCGTTATTCCATTGTTATTGCTTACTTTGTAGTCTTGTGTTCGTGGAAACACAGTGTATTTTTATTCTAAGCACATTTTGTCTATTTTGCATACGAAACAAGATGGAGTGTCAAGTGGATCAAGTTGAACATTTCCGCCACATTCTGCTCTTCGAGTTTAACCGAGGATCAAGTGCCGGAGTAAGAAGTCTTTCGTAATGAAACTGCTCTTGAAACGTGGCTAACTGATTTTTTTCAAATGAAAGAAATAATGGAGCTCTGTAAGGAGCTAATGCTATATACTGAAAACGCAGCAGTTCTACAGCGAGGTATCGAACTCTTCAGAAACATTGGCAGATGATCAGTGACAATGGAGGCCACTACATTACTAACTGAGTAAGTGTTGTTGTGAGTGTGTATTGTTAGACTACAATACAATGTCTCATGTTACCACCTATCTACTTGTGTTAATAAATTCTTGCATTCCTGTTGACGTATGTTATAAAACGCTACGAAATTATGCACCGACATAATATAGCTATAATCTCATGCGACTACTGGCATGTATCCTAATGATTTGCAGAATTATGCATTGTTTCAAATATAAGAACATAATATAGACCTATATTAATGTGATATTCATTAAAAATTGTTATAGTTGTACATTGCAAATTAATGAAGTAAAAGTTACTCAAACAGATAAATGCAACAATGTTTATTTTCATAATTTATTAGAAACAAGTATTAGTCTAACAGAAGACACCCAGTTCTGATGGATCAGGCGCAAGTGAATATCTCTACACATACTCTGATGATGATGATGATGATGGTCTTCCTCGGGACAATGCTGATGCAGAGTGTTTATATTGTGGTTGTTTTTAGTGAGGACAAGCATGGAGAAAAATAGACGAAATGCACTGATGGATGTCACCGATGGGTTCACGATGCCTGTGGTGCCACCGATCCTTATTTTGTGTGTCGTATGTGTTCTCAGAGAAGTTAAACTAGTGTCATGATATATACCTTAAACAGCCATATTTTGTTCTATTATCGGGTATGCACGTACTACATTTGTAGATGTGTTTTCATATATTAATTTCTTCATTTTTTTAGCATACAGTTCTGTTTACAATATTGTGTTTCTACTGTTTCGTTTAGGGTCTCATATTGGGAACCACTTTTTCAACAAGGGAAAAATGCACATTTTCATTTGCTTATATTTTTTGAGACTGGTGCTTCATAATTCACATGTAAACGGTTTTGCATTCATGAATAAAAGAATGAAGAATACGTCTATACCATTAAATTTAATGTAACCTTCCTGGCTTTCTCAGCCTGCCAAGAGGGAAAAACAAAATGGGTCTCATATTGGGGCACATTACCCTACTGTTGCTAAACGGATTTCTCTTAAATGCATGAACAATTGTTTTGAGGAAAAGGAGCGTGCACATTTGAGAGACAATTTAAATGATTTCTGTTGTTGGTTTGTTATGGAGCAGATGAATTGATTATACATGTATGTATCTATTGTGTGTGTGTATATATATACTGTACATATACACATACACGTATATGGGGTGTGTATATACACACGCCCATCAAGGCAATAAAAGTTAAACAATGAGGTAAAATTAGGTTTTTCTTTCCCGACTGAACTTTCATCAAGGCCTTTGCCCCCTCTAATCAGAGGGTCTGCGCACGCCTATGTGTGTCCCTACTGTCCCACTCACAGAGAAAGCAACAGTATTTCATGTAACCTTCTTGCATACATGTTATCCTGTCATACCAGTGTATAATTTTGAGCATTTATTCTTTCTAATACAGGAGACCACACACTTTCGGCTATTGTTAAAATACGTTACTTATGTAACTTTCAAATTTTGTGTGTTTGGCTAAATGACACGTGATACACGGAATTAAATTGCAGATTCGTTTTTGTCATGCACAAATACATTAGAAACACACATTTTCATATAAAGGACAAATTTCGTGTTGTGCAGTGTAATCAATTGAAGTAAGTCTCGAAGATTTCCTAGCAACGAATGATGAAAGGATTCTATCGGGCTACCAAGTGAGTTGTGGAAGTGACCCTGAAGATGAGAAGTGACGAAAGCTCTCGATAGCTTGGAATCTTTTTTACAACTCACCTGATCTTTTCAATAATCAATTGTTTGTTAAATCGATTTCTTCGAAAAGCCTCATCAGTATCGCGCTTCGTTTCTTGAAACGGAAGCAAATATATGAAAGCATTACTCTGTTGGGCTGTATTACAAGTCTTCCATATCTACTTCTCCACGTAAGGAAGCTGATAGAATCATGCTACGTATCAACCCCTTCATCTTTTACAAGTTCTACAAACCGATTGGAGTTTATGTGGAGTTCCCTACGAAAAGTTATCCATTCCGATGTCTCTGTAGAGAAACACATGGGGGAATTATTACGTGTAATAGTCTCTTATAGTTGCAATGTTTCTTCAAACACAAGTAATGGTCTACTTGCTGTTTGTAATTGTATATGTTCTCCAGAAGTGTCACTTGATTGCACTAATCCAAGAATTGCTGCGCCATGTCACATGCTACTTTGGTGTTTGTATACAGAATTGGCTATACAACGATAAGATTCTTACTGCATGTTAATCATTATTATTAAATAATTTCTCTTCATAACTTTGCATGGTTCTTCATACTATTCAGAACATTAATTTAGTAATCTAATTCATATCCGACCAACTACATTATTGGAGAACAATTTCAGTACCAAGTTTCTGCCTCATACTGCTGATTGAGTATATTCCGGAAAGTTACCCTGCTCATCAACTATACTCAAATGCAAGTTACACATTTGAAACTTCTTTCATGTTGATACCGTTCATGACAGTGGCCTCCACTTTTATTTGCTTTTTCTTTAAACGGACCTTGATTCCAATTGAAAATATGACGAAGAATTCTGTCATTTGCATTGTAGGTACTTTCAAATTATTGGCTGATTTTCAAAAATTCTCAGGAATTTTGAGTTGCATACAAAACTTTTTTATGTACAGAGGATGAACTGTTTTCATTCATTGTTAATATATGCAGAGCTAATACATACCTACGAGATATGAGTAAGAAAAGTAAGGATCACGAGAAAAAGCCAGATTTTGAATGATTTTCTTCTACACGCTTGACCATTGGCGGATTTAGCGGAAGGTACACGGGGCACGTGCCATTCCCAAAAGGGGTGACACAGTATTATACTATAAAGTAAAAACATTATATTGCAACGAACAAAACAATGTTCGAACAATCATTTTCCAGATAGTAAAGAAAGAGCAAAGTCTAACAGAAATGCATCAATTGGGACTAGATTTATTAGGGACTCAAATACGTGGCACCGGAAATCGATCCGGGACTTCTTGGTTAGAAGGTAGGTAATAACAGAGACTGATGTTCGTGACAGTTTTGCCTGCCTTCGCGATTAGCCAAGAGTGGCAGAAAAGCGAAGTAGAGTAAAGTAAATCAATCAATCACGTTTCACCTGAGGAAATTGTTTCTCAGCTATTCCATGTGATAGTGGACAAACTAAGTTAGTTTATTTATATTGAAAGTATTACTTATTATATATGAGATTAAAGGGACAACTTTGTAGAATTTCGAATGTTAATACAAACATTAGTTTCATGGCTTTTAAATAACACATTGTTCCAAATATATTACCTTTTTTAGTAGAAGTGAGATTTCATGTTTAGTGCTTCCACTTAATTAATGCCAATATGATACATTGATTGATTGATTGATTGATTTGCTTCATTTTACTTCACATTTTGTGCCACTTTGGCTAATTTGCGAAGATGAGGATGAGTGATGATATGATGAAATTGATGAATGAATACTCACAAACACCCATGCCTAGGCCGGGATTCGAACCCGGGACCCCTGGCGTGCTAACCAGTCCGCCACGGGGTCGGCTCATTATGATACAGTATTAATGCGGTAAGAACACTATAAATTAATTCTAATTTCGTTCTAATTATCTCATTTATTGATTTTATATCTTAACCTCCTTTGTATCCTACTACATTTCCGAAACAAACCTTAGTTTGAAGAATCTATTTATGATAATTTTAGTAGACTTTGCATTGTTCCATAATCCTACATGTGCATATGTCACACCAGTCAAAGGGAGAAAGTGTTTATATAAAAATTAAGTAGATATATTTTTTGAATATAAAAACATCAAAATGCCGAGTAAAGTTTGCTTTGTTAAAATAAAATAAAATAATTTCAGTAAACCCATATATTTTACAGAGTTTTATGAAAGACTGAGAAAGGTCGTACAGTCATGTCCCAGAAGTGTCACACCAGTCACAACTACATAAAATGTATTTTCTCTAGCTGAGAATTCAAATGCGGGAGGAATATTTTGAAATTAAATGCATTTCATCAGGGAAAAATAAATTACACGAATTGATAGAGTTACATGTTTGAAGGTGCTAAGAAAATAATTTTAAAATGAATGTAAATTTGTGTGAATGTCACAACCGTCAGAATTGAATTGCCCTTCTCAAATATATCCCTTTCTGTAATCATTGTTAAAACAAATAACGTATAAATACTTCTGTTTCACAAAATCTACTAATGCTATCAACTTATATTTGAAGGGACTTGGTTCAATTCAGGAGAAGTACATTGTACAGTTGTTCGAGTTTCACCTTGAATGTCAAGTCCCGATTACTTTAATGGGCAAATTGTACCTAAAACGAACTTATGACAAACAAATTTCACCTTATTTTTGATATCTTGAAAAATCTGCACGTTTCATTTTTCTCTCAGGGAAAAATATTCTAGATCCGCCTTTGCGCTTGACGTACAAGATTTAACGAAGGAGTTTGAGATTTGCAATTCACTAAGAGAAGAAAACCACGTTTTCACCAAGTGGAAAATTCCATAGATCTACTCAATATTCCTCCAGAAAACGGGAGCAGAATAAGTCTTTCAAAGCACGTTGGATTTTTATGCTGTTAGGCAACGGTTGCCACTTGACGCGTTGGGAATAGGTTCGCACCATTTGAGTGACGTCACAAACAGTGGAAATACAAATATGTCAAACTTATGTCTGGTAACCATGCACTTCCATGTGAATTCCAACTGTGTGAATTGGAAAGTAACTTAATAAAATATAAGCCTAATTCCATTACTATAAGTAAAGAGGTAGATTACATTTGGGGAAATAAAGGGGGAACCCCCGAAAAATGACCTTCTCCACCTGCACACATTGTTCCGGTGCCTTCAATTATGACGCGAAATATTTACCGGATTCCCCCGTTTATTTTTGTTCTTTATCAGTTATTTGTATTTTCCATTTTTTTATACATGATGTATTAATTTAATATCAGAACAAGGACCAATGATTATTCGGTGTCCACAATAATCATTGGTTTTCATAGGAAAGTGTTTGTAGGGTAAAATTGTTACTGTCTTAGGTTTACAATTTTTAATCTTAAGGTCTTAAACTTAGATAGAACAGGTTAGTAAAAGAAAAGTAAATACAATGTTGAGCGTACGAAATGGGATAAAAGAGTCATTAGGTTTGGAATTTAAAGTTGACAAAGTTACTGATTGGGAGTGGTAGTAAGTTTATAAGCTTCAATTAGTTGTTAATGATTAATTGTTAAAAGTTTTTCATAACCTTGAATTTGTAAAGGTTTAGTAAGAAGTATAATAAATATACAATATACAGTAATAAAGTATAGGTCTAATTCCATTATTATAATTAGATTTGTGAAAGCTTGTCTCACTGATTAATAACTCATATCGCAGAGTTTCGTGGGACTGTCTTAATGAGAATTGGCTAATTTTACCTCACGAGAATCGAAATAACAATGACAGGCATACAAAGTATTTCTACAAAAGTTCTTTTAACAACTGACAGAGCCATTGAAGTACAAGTGACATTGTTCATGCAGTACACATGTAGACAAATATATTTGCATGTGCAGGGTGTATCGTATTGGCTGAACACGTGCCACAGGGTTGCTTACAGATATGTTTTAGAAAATAGGTTTAAAAAAGGTAAAAGGCAAATGCTACCTGCTGCACATTGAAACATCCTATGAAGGCACGTAGAGGCATGTGGTCGTAGATTGATTGATTGATTGATTTAGTTTATTTTACTTCGCGTTTTGTGCCTCTTGGCTAATTTGCGAAGATGAGGATGAGTGATGAAAGGATGAAATTGATGAATGGACATTCACAAACAACCAAGCCCGACCGGGATTCGAACCCGGGACCCTTGGCGTCGCAGCGCGATGTGCTAACCGCTCGGCCACAAGGTCGGGCCATCATGTGGTCGTAGAGACTCACATATTTACAATACCTTACCTGCCATCTATGGGATGGCCTATTACTTCATTGAAACTTCTATGGCATCGACATTTTACCCACAATAGTATATACAGTATGTCTGCATTTACTGAATATGGAAAGGGCATTATAAAGCCTATTGTACTCAATTGGTGACTCTCATTGAAAGACGGACGAACCCATAGATCGACACTATAACACTATAACAATCCCTGGCACTGCTTCCGTTCGTAAAATGACAGGGTGTCCACATGAAACCTCCCTGATTTCAAATTACAATTGTTTGGAAACCATTAGACATAGAACCTTTTTCAGACAATGAAAATTTATTAACATTATTAGAATTGACGAGCTGTATATTTGCCGATGAGCCCTGGCCAAGCCCCACTGCTCAGTAGCAAAGGGAGGAGCTGCAGGCTGCCTTACCCACTGAGCGTCGTTATACTCTTGCTTAGTAAGAGCTGTCGACTACCCAAACGGCAAGTAGGAGGCAACTATTGTGCAGGTTGAGTAGTCAAGGTTACCCGTAAATGCTACTGGTTCCAAATTCTAGTACAATCAACAGCAAATGAATTAGGAGAAAAAATATTTTCTCGACGAAAAATGAGTTGGCAATGCTGCGAACACCGAGGCATTTGTGATAAGACGCTTGAGGAGTCTCAAGCAAAGTGTTCTCAACGCACAACTTCAGTACCGAAGGTCATGTCGATTGGCAACTTTCGGGAGCATGTTGTCTGTCTACCTCTACACAGTTCTCCCAAAATGCCTGTTTGAAAATGATCTGGTGTTCACTTTTTTTTGCCAACGTAGTTCTGATTGATTGATCGATTGATTTGGTGTTTTAAGTCCACTTTATGCACAGTAAGGCTAATTGGGACTGGACCTACAGTTTTAAAGTGGGATCCGAACCAATATGTGCCTCCACCGGATATCGAACCCGGGACTCCTTGATTACAAGGCGACGACGCTACCACTGCGCCATCTGGGAGGCCCAACGTAGTTCTGACATTGCAGTAATGTTACAATATTTTTTTCTTATTTTGCTTTGTGTTTACCATGACACATTTATAATTTGTCGCAACTATGAGGATGGATGATAATTACATTAAATTGATAAGGAAACACTGCAGAGATAGAACTCCATGCTGAGACCAGGCCTCGAACTCGGAAGCAAGAGCGGGGAAGTTTAGTCACATCGTTCTAACTCTCGGCCACGAGTTAGGTTATAATTATTTTTAATTTGCTAAGGAGTATTTCATCGTATATTCATACCTAATATCTGTTTCTGGACACTTAATGTATGAGTGGTATTAGATCCAAAATGTGTTCGTCGGGGAGAACCCGCTTTTTGTTTGACAGGGCGTATGGGGAAGCACATCTCGATCATATCCGAGAAACAATTAGAGTAAAAATTGACATGTGTGAAAGTTTAAGAAATGTGTGAATGACGGGGGATACTACGGAATAGGTGTATTCCTGTTTGTTTTTTTAAAAAAATACCGACCTGGTCATTGTTTTTTTGTGTGCTTTTATCATATCATGACTCATCCTCATCGTCGTGATTCTTTTAACCAGAGGTGTTCACCCTCGTGAGGACAGACATCAAACTCACCCTCCGGAATACTTGTGAGGATGAGGGCGGTGGAGGATGAGAGTTACTGCGATCTCGGAGAGTGAGGGAGTTTGATTCCAAATGAACACCTCTGCTTTCAACACGTCTAGTATCCGCATATTCTGCAACAATGCAACTTGCGATCAGTAACTAACTGTCACAAATTTTGGCTAAGTATTTTTTTCAATCCACGTTTTTCATAGAAAAGCTAATCGGGACTTGACATACGCTGTAAAGTGAGATCCGAACAACTATGTGCTTCCACCGGGTATGGAACCCCGGACCGAAAGAAGTAAATAAAAGAAACGTGGCTATACAGCCCTGGAAGGGCCTTGGCCTATCTCCCGGCTGCCAGTCTCCTTCCCACAATGAAAGAAGTAAATAGATGAATAAATAGTTCAAAATTGAAATTATATACACAAGTATTGCTTTCAGTTATCTTGACATGCTCTAGAGCAATTTATTGATCTGCATTACAGGGAAGATTCACGAAGATCCACACTCATTTTATATTCAATGATCGAGATGGAAATTTCTAGGAGGTGGATGCTGGATCGATCCTTGAAAACAGGTCGGGGGGAAGGTATGTTTAGTGTATTGTTCCGCATAATTTGTACGTATTTACCTGAGATACAAAAGTAAGTAAGTAATCTCCATAGGTATAAAATACAAATCTATCATATTCAAATTTTACGATATCACGTGTATCATCAGAAAACCAAACATACAAATTTTGGAGAGTAGGAGCTGGTAAGTGAAATATATTTCAAGTTGATGATTTATATTTGATAGAAATTCTATTAAGATGTCAAACCTGAAGCCCATAGCCAAGTTGTATGATGAAAGGATAGAGGATAAGCTTCAATCAAACTTAGTATATGCCCACAAACAAAAATGGCAACTGAGTGACCCAGAGCAACGCAAAGCAAAGAATGCACTCGATAATTGGAAGAAACAATGAGTTACATGGGCGAAAAAAATGTATTTGCTCTTGCAAACTCGACTTTAGTTTGCCTGTTCCAAACTGAAATGCCATATTTTGAGACCGTTGTGTCACATGCTAAATTAATGCAGCCTTGTAAAAATCAAAGTTCAAAATGTTTCAAAGAAAATAAATATATTGTCTCTAGGGAAAACAGAAGGAAAGAAAGGACACGCTCATTCAAAAACACAACAAATATACTTGATTTTCAATGTTTCAAATAATGTTGACGTGTGTTCAGTAATGAGTCCATCAGCCATTGTTGTCGATTACCTCACGTAATCTTCTGAACGTAGATTCAACAAGTCTATGACAAATACGTGGCCTGTTCTGTGTAGTTCTCCATACGTCATACACATGGCCACGTAATTGTTCTCTTGTTCTTTCATAGCCAGGTTCCCATTCTCTCACCATAATGGACCATACGTTTTCAATTGGATTGAGGTCTGGTGATTTTGCTGGCCATTCGAATGGCTGAATGTCAGGGTGATGTGCAAGCCATTGCTTTTTTTGTGGACGTATGGATACTGCAATTATCATGAACGAAGTTGATGATGGGCATTTCCTCCCAAGGATAAATAACGCGAACTGTCGGTAGCATATGTTCTTCAAGCACTTTAATAAATTCTTCGGAATCCATCCTCGAGGATATTTCTACGATATCTCCTGCACCAGCTGCACTGATCCACGCCCAAAATGCCACTGAAATTCTTCCACTTCTTCGATTGCTACGAACATACCTTGGATCATAACGAGTTCTGTCCGGTCGCCACAAATTAATTTGGCCATCTTCATCCGAACCAAACACTTTCTCGTCAGTCCAAATTACTGTTTCCCAAAAGTCATTTGTCATGGGTAGATATTGTAAAGCGAACCCAAGAGGAGCATTTACGTGTTGCGCTGTGAGTTGCACTTTCTTCGCTGGTGTTCTGTGCTGTTCCCCGCAGCTTGTAGACGCCTTCGTATTGTATCACTTGAACACTGCAGTTGTAAATGTCTGGCAAAAATACTGGCTGGAGAAAATGGATGATTTGCAATGTGTTCCACAATAGCAGCATCTTGCTCTTGCGATGTCACTCTGTGGCGCCCTGTTTTCCTTCTTGTTTTCAGGCCCTCTTCTCCTTCATGTTGAAAACGCTCTATCCAATGACGAATAACATTTTCATACCTTCCAATGGCTATTGCGATATCGGAAATTGTGCGGCCACATTCGAACATGCCAATTATACGGCCACGAGTAGCTTCAGACGTGTATGACATCTTGACTCCGCAGCTCCAATGAACGATTGCTCGTCCTGGCCACGTTTCCGACTACCACATCGCAAGTCATTCACTTGGCCTTCAATTAAGTGTTGCTAACCCTATTTTCAAAAAAAATATCGTTGATATGCAAGGAAAATATCAGGGATAGTCACGACATTACGATCCAACAATTCAAAAACAGAATTTTTCATATCTTGCGAAAGTTAAGGTAAACTAATGCTACTGAATTTCTACTTACGAAATTTCATCGCCGATTCTTGTCATACGAAGTGAAATGTGTATTTGTTTCGGAAAACTTACAGGTGTAAATTATCTTCCCAGTAGAGTAATCAGAGTGCTAGGCACGATAATGGTCATTATTATTGTTTATACTGTATAACCAATAGCATAGTTACGTAAGTTTCAATGAATGATGTAACCCCTTATCACCTTACCAATAATCATAACCAATATTAACACTCGAATCTAAGTCAATCGAATATACAGCTTGGCGAGGGAGGGGGGGGGGCGGAAATGACAATTTTTCCATCCCATGAATAAGCTATAAGCGTCTTAAAAGATCTTTATTTTTGTTCCTTATGTCCCAGGAGCTTAACAAAAATATCCTTAACTAGTAAATGTTAACAAACCTGAAACTTTTGGGACCAAGTGTCCCTCTTTCAGATGCCAGAATTTGAACCCTAAAATAATAATTCTGAATTTACGAATAGTAGCGTGTTGAATGGCAGTGGGTAATTAGAGGTGCTGTGCGTATTATTGCTTTACGAATTCATTTTCGTTCTGAAGAAAGTTGCCATTCCGATATAGACAGAATTTTTCGAAAAGTCCTTAATCATTCTGAGTCTGAGTTTTATGCATAAATAGGCAAAACGGGACGAGATCTACAGTTTAAACTAGAATCCGAATCACTATGTGCCGTCACCGGGCATCGAACCGAGAACTCCTTAATTACAATGCGGCGACGATTTCCTTGCGCCATCGTGGAGGCTCTCTTAATAAGTTGCATATGCATAAATTAGTATGAATTAATTTAAAGTATATTTCTCATACTAAATAGAATTCATTATCACCACAGTCGGGGAAAATAGTTTTAGAGAAAATTGAAAATAGAGGAATATCTATCGCTCTTCTCGTTTTACTATTTCTTATAAAATCAGAAACATTTCACATCACTGTCACAATCTAGAGTCGCTATTGAATGCAAAAACAGCAATACTTCAAACTTTGAAATCGACACCGAGGCTGATATTTTTGTTATTTCACTTCACTGTTCTATCACTCTCGGATAATCGCAATGATGATAGTTGAAGATGTGATAGATGGAAGCGGGATGCAGACAATGACACAGTCTCACCTTACTTCCAATCTTACTCCAACAAAAATCCTGTTAGAGGATGGAAACGTTACGTGTGTAATGTTGTTAAAAGTCTGCTTTGGTTAGCTTTTTTAGTGTATTGAATGAATATTGCATTTTCATTTCGTGTTGAGGCATATTTTCGTCACCTAGATTTTGCATTTAAAATATGTAGGTCCAGTATATATTAGTCACTGTGAATTCGAGTCAATTAAAACATTTTGCGTTGTTGCGAGATTATCTATGAGGCATAATGAATAAGTAGAGAAAATGCAACTTGTATATCAAAATTGCTATGTCCAACTGATCTCCGAAAGTATTGTTTAGCACGTCACATTTCAAGTATAGTCCATGATTGTATCTAGTATACGCGTATGAACGAGATGTGTCCCTCCTCTCAAACAATACGTGGCTTTTCCCCACCGAACGAAGTGTGTCACTTATAAATTAAGTGTCCGAAAGCAGGTATTAGTCATGAACAAAACAAGAAATACTCCTGAGCAATTACAAATTTTATACTCCAGTTCATGGCCGGGAGTTATTGACGGTCTCCCCACCTTATCCGCTTTAGGTTCCGGATTCGAGTCCTGGTCTGGC
Organism: Lepisma saccharinum; assembly: GCF_977018435.1. NCBI lineage: Eukaryota > Metazoa > Arthropoda > Insecta > Zygentoma > Lepismatidae > Lepisma > Lepisma saccharinum. The sequence continues at coordinate 10,303,478 of NC_139255.1, forward strand.
AATCTCTTTTTTAAGTGTCTCTTCATCAATTTAATCTCATTATCATCCATCTTCATAGTTTCGATTAATTGTAAAAGTGACATAAAAGCAAAGCAAAATAAGAACAAATACAAATAATTGTAAAATGCCTACAACGTCAGGACTACATTTGAAAAAAAAAAATCGAGCAGAAGGTTCATCTTCAAACAAGCATTGTGTAGGCAGACAGCATGCTCCCGAAAGTTGCCAATCCACGTGTAGCATGACCTTCGATACTGGATTTGTGCTTTTCAGGAAAGTTTGCTCGACGCTCCTCAAGCGTCTTATCAAGATTGCCTCGGTGTTCGCAGCATTGCCAACTCATTTTTCGTTGAGAAAATCTTTTTTCTCCTAATTCATTTGCTGTTGATTGTACTAACCAATTCTTCAATAACACTAGGGAACAATTTTCAACTTCTTTTCTGTATCCAGGATGAAATAACGTGTTCTTTACTAATTTCGGTGCGAGGAATTCAGAGAAAGTCTCAACATTTGTATATGACGTCACATTTCCGAGATATACAGGGTGTCCCAATAGTCACAGAACCGAGAATTTGAACGGTCTTAACTTTTGTACAAAAAGCGATATACAAATATGAAACTTGTATTTGTACAGACTGGCGTGAAAAACGCGCGATGCCGTTCTTTTGTTCTTCGAGCGGTAAGAATCGGTTTGGTTTTCGTTGTGACTGTTCGTGTTTCTTCAGTGTGATCACAAAAATTTGTCATCACACGTGTGCAAGATGGCTACAGAAACACCTAAGCGTCGTGTTCTTCACAAACAAGCACGAGATATGGTGTACAAAGTGTATCAGTTCTTCCAAAGTGAATCTTGCAGTGCAGACAGTGCCTCTTGTTCGCCAGGGAGCAGTGTTGCCAAATGTCAGGAGCGTACAGCGGCAGCATGTGGGATAGGTCTGCGTACAGTTCAGTCGATTGCGAAGTAAGCCAGGTCATCGACCGGTGATACAGGGTCAGTTCTTTCTCGCTCGCCTGCCAAACGTCGTAATCGGGGAAAGAATGTTACGCACTTGCACGATTTTGATAAAGGGGTATTGCGTAATATTATATTTGATATATACTCAAATGGCGAATTTCCTACTGCAGTGAAACTTAGGGCTAAATTGAAGGAAGCTATCGGGTTTGCAGGCAGTACGAGGTCAGTGTTAAACATTTCGAAAAACATGGGGTTCAGATGTAGGAAAGGCAACGACGGAAGGATATTTTTAACCTTCAGTACGCTGCGCCTTCTCACGAAAGTAAGCCCAGTGTCGCCGAGGCTTTGAGCGCGAAATTTGAATTCGTATACATAATGGAGAAAAATCATAATAACTCTGGCACTATGGGACCAATCTACTTCGGATAAATTTTGTTTTGCAGGTAATACATCGGTGCATGCAACCATGTAAAATTTGGATGCCCCAACCGCGGTGGGGGGGGGGGGGGGTTACGGGTGGGAGCTGCATCCCCCGAATTTCAATGAAAAAACATAAAAATGAGGAGTTTGCCCCCTCTTCTCCAACTACTTTGGGGAGAAAACCGGAATTTTTGCTTTTTTTTAAAGAATGGACCTTCCGCAACAGAATAAAACTTGATTCATGTTCGTGGGTGCAATACAATTTGAATAATAAGGCAAAACTTAAAACTCTAGCGAATTTTAGCCAATTTGCATATTATTCATAAGATTGTTATATAACTGACACTATGGGACCAATCTATTTCGGATAACTTTTGTTTTGCAGCTAGAACATCAGTGCATGCAACCAAGTAAAATTTGGATGCCCGAATCGCGGGGGGCTTACGGGCGGGGGCTGCATCCCCCGAATTTCAATGAAAGAAGCATGAAAATGTGGAGTTTGCCCCCCTCTTCTCCAGCTTCTTTGGGGAGAAACCAGGAACTTTTGATTTTTTATAAAGAATGGACCTTCCGCAACAGAATAAAACTTCATTCATGTTCGTGGGTGCTATACAATTTGAATAATAAGGCAAAAGGTAAAACTCTAGCGAATTTTAGCCAATTTGCATTAGGAAACGATTGTGCAACGATTGTGCGTTAGGGAAATCGATGAGCTGTTATATGATACGAACTGTTTTCCCTAACAGAGGAGTGAAGGGAGCCTTTGCAATCGTTTGTTTTGTCTCTATTTCTGTCTACTTTGTCTCTTAGACTCACGCTTCTGGCGCCTGTGGCTATCGTCAAGCTTCATTGCATTTCTAACATAGAGGCGACAGAAAGCTGACACCGCCAAACCTCTTCCAATACACCCTCTCCTTGACCCCCCCCCCGCCACTACTTTCGGCTGGATCACCAGGTCTATACACAAAGAAGAATGTGTGCCTTATCAGTACTAAATCACAGCGTTGGAAGCTTGGAGGAAAACAGCATCGTAAATACCAAGCATTCATTGTGTCTGTCAAGAGCCAACACGTGTTTGGGTGAGCCCAAACACGTGACATATTCCGAGAAAGGAGGGGGGATTTGGAATTTTCGTAAACACATGTTCCCGAACCGAACTGTCAGTGTTTCAACCTCAATATACAAATATAAGTGTGACAAACCCTCGATAATTGTATCTAAAGTGGTTTGTTACACATATGCAACCGCGGCTGACAGGGACATACTTTTTTGTTGCACATATGCAAAGGCGGGGGACTAGGGTGATGTTGTAGCTGCGAGAGTGATCTTCCTCAGAACCATGCACGAAATCAGGAAAGCTGATACTGCTGATACAGGGTGTTTACGGACTGATGATACAAACTTTCAGGGATAATGGAGAAGGCCAATGTATTAATTTGAGATAAGTAAGCCTTGTCCGGAAACGACTTAGTCGAAAGTTATAATCGAAAATCGATGTATGAAAATGTAATACTTTTATTATCTGCACAAGTTTCACAAGCTGCTACATTTACAACAGTTGTTCAAAGTGGCGTCCCCCAGTTTCGCTGCAGGCATGACATCGTCGCACAAAGGTCTGGCGAGACACCTGTCGAGACTGAAGAGGATCTCCTGGCAAGAATTCTCGCTGCCTGTGTCATTGTTCGAACGACCCCGGGGTTGTTCCAACGGTTACGCCAGAACTTTTTGCGACGATGTCATGCCTGCACCGAAGCTGGGGGACGCCACTTTGAACAACTGTTGTGAATGTAGCAGCTTGTGGAACTTGTGCAGGTAATAAAAGTATTACATCTTCATACACTGATTTTCGCTTATAACTTTCGACTAAGTCGTTTTCGGACCAGGGTTCCTTATCTCAAATTGATATATGTGCCCTTCTGCATCATCCCTGAGTAGAGCAGGTCAGAGAGTTCACAAACCGAAAATGGCGCTCGGTGGCGCTCGCCTTAATGGATTTCTCTCGTAAGGCATGAGCGCCATTTTCTCGCAGTGTTGCCAACTCACCCCAAGAATATTTCACCATGTGATATTTTACAAGCGAAGCTAACTTACAAATGGGAGTTGGCAACACTGATTAGTGGAGGTAGCCGGGTTCACCAGCATCAATTGGCGATCAGTGTTGCCAACTCACCCCAAGAATATTTCACCATGTGATATTTTACAAGCGAAGCTAACCTACGAATGGGAGTTAGCAACACTGATTAGTGTAATCAGCTCAGTTGAGCGCCATCAATTGGCGATCAGTGTTGCCAACTCACCCCAAGAATATTTCACCATATGATATTTTACAAGCAAAGATAACCTACAAATGGGAGTTGGCAACACTGACTAGTGGAGGTGCACGGGTTGAGTGCCATCAATTGATGTTGCCAGTGTTGCCAACTCACCTCAAGAATATTTCACCATGTGATATTTTACAGGCGAAGCTAACCTACAAATAGAAGTTGACAATACTGGCAACATCAATTGCGGTTCAATGTTGCCAACTCACCTGAAGAATATTTCACCATGTGATATTTTACAGGCGAAGCTAACCAACAAATAGAAGTTGACAACACTGGTAACATCAATTGCGGTTCAATGTTGCCAACTTACCTGAAGAATATTTCATCATGTGATATTTTACAGGCGAAGCTAACCTACAAATGGGAGTTGGCAACACTGACTAATAGAAGTGGCCAGGGTTGCGTCCGAATCAGCAGCAGATGTCACCTACACTGTTCCATCCGGGACTCAGCCAATCTCTGTTGTCCGAATTTGCGGTAGACGTGGAGTCGGAGGGAAGAGCAGAGAGGCGCGACAGATGCATGCTTGAACTCGCTGTGACGCTGCGCTTGGCAGCCATATTCTAATTTTCATTTTGTACAGACAATATTTACTGATTAGAGGATGTAAAACTCAGTTATATTTTAATATTTTATTGATAATGAATGTAGAAAAATTGTAAATGATGAAATAGCGTGTTATATTTTTAATGTGAGTAGTAAATAGGTGGAAATTATTGTCATGTTTGTTTGTGCCCCAGAGCGCGGTGGGTGAAGTTCGGGCTGACACCTGGCGGGAAAAGTGACAGCCGTACTACAAGGGGACATGCAGATTCGGACGACTTGGACGTGACTTCGAGTGCACGGGAGAGAACAGGATGGAGTGCTTGCCAATCCGGACACGGCCTTTGTAAACCTCTCTCGGGAACGATGTGCCACACACACGCGCGCGCGCCTATCTATCGGTAGATCATGTTCTGTGCATTTATTTGTTGCGCTGACACAGCGTGATGAGTAAATAATGCACTTTCTTATTGAAGTACGAATGCACCTTATCGTAATCTTCCAAGTCCCGGGCGCCAATGTATATTGCGATTTTTGTAAACTTCTCTCGGGGGAACAATGTGCCACACACGCGCGCGCGTGCTTCTTATTATTTTCGTATTGTGATGCAAACAAACAAATAATAATTGTTGTTTTTTTTTTTAGGATTTCTGGCCCCTATAACCTCGCCAGAGTGCGTGGGTGCTCAACACCAGTTCTAACGGTCATGACTATCAAAAGCCCAATGCCTCTGTAGAGTTTTGTGAGTTATTATTTTTTTTAATTTGTGCATCGAACTAACTTATATTGGATTTTGATCGTAGTGTGCAGTGTTAATTTGATCAGAGGTGTCTTATCGGCTGGATTGTTGTTATTCTGCAGCACCGTCGAGGTGAAATCCAAATCGTACATGTGCTTGTCGAAATGTTTTTGTATGCGTGGAAGGGTGTGCTTGGACCAGTGGGGAAATTTATTTTTCGCACCGAGGTCTGTCGCGGAAGTCTTCGTGCTTGAATTGTGCGAGGGGGTTGTCGTCGAAGATTCGTCCAATAGGAGTTGGCAACACTGACTAGTTGCTTCACAAATTTTTGTTTTTTAAATATATGATATTTTACAGGCGAGGCTAACCTACAAGTTACAAGTTGACGGCGTAATCTTCTATAAGATGATAAGTATGCAATAAGATGAAGAAGACGCTAACTGGCAATAGTGGTGTTAATGTTTCCAGTTTTCTACCCCCTCTCACCGGGCCTCCTCCCCCTATGGTGCAGTGGTATTTAAGGATTTGATACTCGTACAAGTGGTTCTTGAAACTGTAGGTCAAAATTTTGAATTTACGGCTTAATTAATCTGCATGAATGCTTAATGTTTTTTTTTTTGATTTCTAGTTTGATATGAGATACACACAATTTTATTTTTTGAAGTACAGTTAATATTACCTAGTTCGGGTTAAGCTGTAACATACAACTAGCGATTGACACGACCACCTGACACACAGACAGAGAGAGTGTGAGCAAATTCAAAGTGTGATTTATCGTGAACTAAACTAACCTCACTCACCCACCCACATATAGTCTTACAGGTAACTCAAAAAAGCAGAAAGTAGTATATAGCATGACAGGTCGATTTATTGTAAACTAAACTAACCTCACTCGCCCACCCACATATAGTCTTACAGGTAACTCAAAAAGCAGAAAGTAGTATATAGCATGACAGGTTGATTTATTGTAAACTAAACTAACCTCACTCGCCCACCCACATATAGCCTTACAGGTGACTCAAAGGCAGAAAGGCAGCTATATCACTTGTAAGGGCCAACACACAAGATCTATTGCAAACTAAATTAATCTACGACATAAGCCATGGACACATCTTCCAGATAGGGTATAAGCAACTCACCTCTTGCAATTATATAACGGGGAAAATTAACCTACAGCTGGCAACACTGTTTGAGTTACTTTCGACGAGTCAAACTTATATTTTGCAAATAGGCTCTACAGCTAGAAGCTTGAAACATATATTTTTGCAGAGTATGCCAACTTATCTTATGTAAAAATATTACCTAGTATAGTTAAGCTATGACATACAACTAACAATCGACACAACTACCTAACACACATACGGAGAAAGTAAAACAGCTTATATGCAATATATTCCTACACGTGTACTGGGTTTAAAAGGTAACTTGCAACAACTATTTCACTCACTCCCTATCAAAATCTTCTAACCACATGTTTTTGATACTTGCTGCCAGAACATGGTGGTTTTAGACTGTAAATTCAACCCGATTATTCTATTTGTGCATGATGCCTGCATTTGGAATATTTAATTTTTGGCATACGGTATTTTGCGTGCTCCAGTAACCTTGTGCTCGATTCACGGAAGCTATGGCGTGTATTTCCTGTTTCGTGAACATGCAAGAATCTTTCACAATAGATAATATATTGCAAGAGCGAGTTGTTTGTGTATATAAATCTAGCTTTGGAAATGGACATGAATATAATGTCAAAAATTATTGCATAACTTAAAAATATTGATATTTATTGCACTAGCAAAGGTAAATGTGGAATGCCCCGGCCCCTCAGCTGTTAGGTTAAACAGCATAAATATTTTATTACTGATAGCAAGCATTGTCATATGGACAAAACAGATCTAGTAATGAGCTGTCTTGCAAGTCTCTCGAGTGAAGGAATATGATGCCACTATAAACTGTAAACAAGATATACAACCTCTGGCATGAGATGCACGAGACTTATGAACCTCGACCTATAGAGTTGTACAATGGATGTTTTTTTTTTTTGTTAAGCATAGCGGTGTGTTTTTTTTGTTTATTTCAATGTCATCGAGCATGCATGTAAAGAAGGGGAGAGAAAAAAAAAGAGGAGGGGGTTTATAACGGATAATTCATGTTTTGATTTTAATATTTTAGCTAGTCACGATTCACCTGCTATCTAGAAGGACACTGGACGATGGCTAAAAGCGAGGGAAGGAGAGAAATGTTATTTTTTATTTTTTTGATAGTGTGTGATGAAATAGTTTTAGATAATAATAGTAGGCTAATAGAATTGTAGAAAACGGCTGTATCGTGATGCGAGGCTGAAAGCAATTTCGAAAGCAGTCTCGGGCATCTTCGCGTTCAGCCAACAAGAAAAATGCACATGGAGGGCGCAACGGTATTGTCTATGGATAGTTTTTCTGAATAAACATACATATCAGTTTTTGCAGTCTCCAGATGGGACCGGAGCTTTTTGTTTTGGTTGGACAAGAGGGTTTAGATAAATACATGGACATCAAAATAAAAGAAAAAAATTTATTCTACTGCTCACATGTATTGAGTCTTCCAATAACACACCTCGCGGGGGCGTACCTACATGTATGCAAAATATAGTTAATGTCTTATTTCTCGAACCTGTGGTCTGTAGATTTGCTTTTGTTGGCAACAGAAACAGAAAAATGGCACCATGTTATTGTATACTGATAAGGGTGTACTGTAATCATAACAATTTTCTAGTTAAAAATCTATGTTGAAAAGCAATGTTGGGTAACTTGTCTGTGTTGGGTATTATTAACAACTTCACAGCTGTACCTGCACAACTCATCGACTACAAGCCAACAATGTTAGGAAATGTGTGCATGGCTCCGAGAATACAATTTAAAATCACTAATGTGACATGAACCCCTCTTCACTTGTGTGTATTTGAATATGCGAAAATTAGATATTTTGAATAATCGAGGAGAACAATCACAAAAACAGCTTGCACCGGTATGACGTGTTCAAACTTCAGACGATTTTTGTTAATCTACAAAAGCCAATTGCGAACGGAGATCACTACGAAAATTGTGGAAAAAAAAAAAAGCGAGGCTATTTTGGCTAATGGTAACGATGAGGATGAATAATGGTTGAAATAAAATTCAACAATTAATGTTAAATATTTGCCACTCTGAAATAGCGACGGCTATCATCATAACATCACTTGTTTCTAACCTGTCCATATTGGCCCACTCTCTACCCCTCCATAAATTCGATTCGAAAGGTACAATTATTCCAGTTTTTGAATAAGACTCGTATATGCTCTCAGAAAAAAAAAAAGAAATAAATAAATCAAGTCATGTATATTCTAAATCCCCGAATTTTTTTTCACAACACCACACGAAGCCTCGAGTTTCGGATATGTTGTTGTGCGACAGGATATGATAGATGAACCGTATGTTTACCGAGGACCAGACGTAATCAAATATATTTTTTGAAAAGATGGTTGAAGAGGTTGAGACCATTGGCAGCCTCTTACGCGAATCGAAACCAAATGCTTCTATTATCCAGCGATGAACTTCAATCTCACAATAATATTGAAACGTGTCCGGTGTGCGATCAAAGGTTTCCACCGACGAGAACCGGAAAGTTATTTCATCATAATTACTTCACCGGAAACTACATCGGTGGAATCTGTAACATAATGTATTCATGTATGTGTTTGACAATCATATATCACTTATTAGAACAATTTTCATATTGTTTTCACTACGTGAGATGATATTTTATTTATATTTACGATAAAATAGAGGTTTGGGTGTAATAACAGTTTTTATTAATTAATTTAGAGATGCATTTTTTTATTTGTTGAGTTAATGATTAGGTTAATTTGTTATTTCTCGCGAAAAAGAGGGAACCACAGCTGAAAGAAAATACACAACTTGTATTATTGAGGTCAAGAGTTTGTTTTAACATTATTTTTTGCACACATAGGCTAATCACGACTCGGGATACGTTTAAAATGGAATCTGAAATATTATGCGACCTGACTGGAACTCGGAATAGGACATACTGATTACAAGACGTCGATACATTACCACATGGTCGGTTCGTATCTTATTTTAAACTGTAGGTCCACGCTCTATTAGCCTATCTGTGTATAACGTGGATTTAGAATTCAGTAGAAAATAACGTCGATCTAGCATTTTTTTTGGATTTTAGATGCGTTGAGACCACTAAAATTACCAATTCTTATAATAAAAAATTTTTCCTCATATTACTATTTTGAAAGAGAGAATTAATTGTATAATATTTTGTTGTTAATTTCAAAGAAGACTAATTCAAATAGTAACAACGGGAACGAATAAAGCTTACGAAAAGTTTTTGCCACCGTGAGAATTTGAACCTACGACTATTAGAGTGACAACCCAGTGCGATAACCACTAGCCCACGAGTTTGTTTCTTCTTACGGCATGATTATGAGTTAAGACCAATTTGTTCAATATGCATTAGAAATATAATCCCCCACTCGCTTTTTTATAAACAACGCACCCAAACGCTTTTTTGTAGCAAATGAAATAAAGGTGGTATGAATGTCACAAGATATTTAAGCAAAATCTACTATATTTACGTCGCAATTGTTTTACATGGAGAGGTTACATCTTCGAGAATTGAGGTTGTGGTTTGACTGTAATTGTAGGATACCCCATAGGTATTGATAAGCCAAGGCTCTAGTGTGCACTAGATTTGTTTATTTGTAGTGACGTGCTCAGGAATTTTTGTAAAGAGGTATGTGAATATAAAAATTGTGTTAATGCTTATTTTTTTAAACAGTGAACTCATATTTTAATATATCTCTGTCTATTTTATTATTCTACTTAGGAACTAATTAGTATTACAGAAGTTATATTGAAAAGAAATCTCACGTGACAATGACGAGAAATTAGATTTGTGGAATGAATAGTTTTCATATTTTAAAACCTCGAAGGGTTATGGGCTATCTCCCGATTTTTTTTTCCACAATCCTACCTAGAGTTATCTTTAACTAGCAACGAGGTGATGTTTGGTCAGCACGACGAACTCTCAGCTGTTATAGAAGATATCTGAAACCAGCTTACACCAGTCACTTGTAGCTCCCCCAATTTTTTTTTGATAGTGGGTTGCTACCGGCTTTATACGTAGCCCGAATAAATTCCGACCAGAGCCGGATTCGAACCTATGCCGTCTCGCAGCGAACATTCTCAAGACGAGTGAACGCCGTAACTCGCTCAGCTACGGAAGAGGACTTTTTTTTTTCTCTCTCTCTCTATTTTTTCTCTAATTTTCATCATCATAGTTAAAATTAATCCAAGAGAAAATATATATTTTGTGTTGACATAGGAAATATGCAATAAAAAAATGCATGTTCAATAGTTAAGGTCAAAATCTGAATAAACAGTGAGGGTGATACACGCAAGCTTCCAGGCATATGATTTGCACAGAATTAAATATAAAAAATGAGAGATGGGAGGTTTTTGTTACTATTAGAATTTAAGGACGGAAAATATGTACAGTGAATGAATACTACGTTTCACTAATCGTGAAAATGAGTATCACAGTACGTTTTTATCGTTCTTATATAAACGTTGAAACGTTTAAGAACGTATAAGAATGTTTACCGAAACGTTTCAACGCTGTGTGAAAACAACGTTGAAACGTTTCGGTAAACATTCTTATACGTTCTTAAACGTTTCAACGTTTATATAAGAACGATAAAAACGTACTGTGATACTCATTTTCACGATTAGTGAAACGTAGTATTCATTCACTGTACATATTTTCCGTCCTTAAATTCTAATAGTAACAAAAACCTCCCATCTCTCATTTTTTATATTTAATTCTGTGCAAATCATATGCCTGGAAGCTTGCGTGTATCACCCTCACTGTTTATTCAGATTTTGACCTTAACTATTGAACATGCATTTTTTTATTGCATATTTCCTATGTCAACACAAAATATATATTTTCTCTTGGATTAATTTTAACTATGATGATGAAAATTAGAGAAAAAATAGAGAGAGAGAGAAAAAAAAAAAGTCCTTCGCTTTCCGTAGCTGAGCGAGTTACGGCGTTCACTCGTCTTGAGAATGTTCGCTGCGAGACGGCATAGGTTCGAATCCGGCTCTGGTCGGAATTTATTCGGGCTACGTATAAAGCCGGTAGCAACCCACTATCAAAAAAAAATTGGGGGAGCTACAAGTGACTGGTGTAAGCTGGTTTCAGATATCTTCTATAACAGCTGAGAGTTCGTCGTGCTGACCAAACATCACCTCGTTGCTAGTTAAAGATAACTCTAGGTAGGATTGTGGAAAAAAAAATCGGGAGATAGCCCATAACCCTTCGAGGTTTTAAAATATGAAAACTATTCATTCCACAAATCTAATTTCTCGTCATTGTCACGTGAGATTTCTTTTCAATATAACTTCTGTAATACTAATTAGTTCCTAAGTAGAATAATAAAATAGACAGAGAGATATTAAAATATGAGTTCACTGTTTAAAAAAATAAGCATTAACACAATTTTTATATTCACATACCTCTTTACAAAAATTCCTGAGCACGTCACTACAAATAAACAAATCTAGTGCACACTAGAGCCTTGGCTTATCAATACCTATGGGGTATCCTACAATTACAGTCAAACCACAACCTCAATTCTCGAAGATGTAACCTCTCCATGTAAAACAATTGCGACGTAAATATAGTAGATTTTGCTTAAATATCTTGTGACATTCATACCACCTTTATTTCATTTGCTACAAAAAAGCGTTTGGGTGCGTTGTTTATAAAAAAGCGAGTGGGGGATTATATTTCTAATGCATATTGAACAAATTGGTCTTAACTCATAATCATGCCGTAAGAAGAAACAAACTCGTGGGCTAGTGGTTATCGCACTGGGTTGTCACTCTAATAGTCGTAGGTTCAAATTCTCACGGTGGCAAAAACTTTTCGTAAGCTTTATTCGTTCCCGTTGTTACTATTTGAATTAGTCTTCTTTGAAATTAACAACAAAATATTATACAATTAATTCTCTCTTTCAAAATAGTAATATGAGGAAAAATTTTTTATTATAAGAATTGGTAATTTTAGTGGTCTCAACGCATCTAAATCCAAAAAAAATGCTAGATCGACGTTATTTTCTACTGAATTCTAAATCCACGTTATACACAGATAGGCTAATAGAGCGTGGACCTACAGTTTAAAATAAGATACGAACCGACCATGTGGTAATGTATCGACGTCTTGTAATCAGTATGTCCTATTCCGAGTTCCAGTCAGGTCGCATAATATTTCAGATTCCATTTTAAACGTATCCCGAGTCGTGATTAGCCTATGTGTGCAAAAAATAATGTTAAAACAAACTCTTGACCTCAATAATACAAGTTGTGTATTTTCTTTCAGCTGTGGTTCCCTCTTTTTCGCGAGAAATAACAAATTAACCTAATCATTAACTCAACAAATAAAAAAATGCATCTCTAAATTAATTAATAAAAACTGTTATTACACCCAAACCTCTATTTTATCGTAAATATAAATAAAATATCATCTCACGTAGTGAAAACAATATGAAAATTGTTCTAATAAGTGATATATGATTGTCAAACACATACATGAATACATTATGTTACAGATTCCACCGATGTAGTTTCCGGTGAAGTAATTATGATGAAATAACTTTCCGGTTCTCGTCGGTGGAAACCTTTGATCGCACACCGGACACGTTTCAATATTATTGTGAGATTGAAGTTCATCGCTGGATAATAGAAGCATTTGGTTTCGATTCGCGTAAGAGGCTGCCAATGGTCTCAACCTCTTCAACCATCTTTTCAAAAAATATATTTGATTACGTCTGGTCCTCGGTAAACATACGGTTCATCTATCATATCCTGTCGCACAACAACATATCCGAAACTCGAGGCTTCGTGTGGTGTTGTGAAAAAAAATTCGGGGATTTAGAATATACATGACTTGATTTATTTATTTCTTTTTTTTTTTCTGAGAGCATATACGAGTCTTATTCAAAAACTGGAATAATTGTACCTTTCGAATCGAATTTATGGAGGGGTAGAGAGTGGGCCAATATGGACAGGTTAGAAACAAGTGATGTTATGATGATAGCCGTCGCTATTTCAGAGTGGCAAATATTTAACATTAATTGTTGAATTTTATTTCAACCATTATTCATCCTCATCGTTACCATTAGCCAAAATAGCCTCGCTTTTTTTTTTTTCCACAATTTTCGTAGTGATCTCCGTTCGCAATTGGCTTTTGTAGATTAACAAAAATCGTCTGAAGTTTGAACACGTCATACCGGTGCAAGCTGTTTTTGTGATTGTTCTCCTCGATTATTCAAAAATATCTAATTTTCGCATATTCAAATACACACAAGTGAAGAGGGGTTCATGTCACATTAGTGATTTTAAATTGTATTCTCGGAGCCATGCACACATTTCCTAACATTGTTGGCTTGTAGTCGATGAGTTGTGCAGGTACAGCTGTGAAGTTGTTAATAATACCCAACACAGACAAGTTACCCAACATTGCTTTTCAACATAGATTTTTAACTAGAAAATTGTTATGATTACAGTACACCCTTATCAGTATACAATAACATGGTGCCATTTTTCTGTTTCTGTTGCCAACAAAAGCAAATCTACAGACCACAGGTCGAGAAATAAGACATTAACTATATTTTGCATACATGTAGGTACGCCCCCGCGAGGTGTGTTATTGGAAGACTCAATACATGTGAGCAGTAGAATAAATTTTTTTCTTTTATTTTGATGTCCATGTATTTATCTAAACCCTCTTGTCCAACCAAAACAAAAAGCTCCGGTCCCATCTGGAGACTGCAAAAACTGATATGTATGTTTATTCAGAAAAACTATCCATAGACAATACCGTTGCGCCCTCCATGTGCATTTTTCTTGTTGGCTGAACGCGAAGATGCCCGAGACTGCTTTCGAAATTGCTTTCAGCCTCGCATCACGATACAGCCGTTTCTACAATTCTATTAGCCTACTATTATTATCTAAAACTATTTCATCACACACTATCAAAAAAATAAAAAATAACATTTCTCTCCTTCCCTCGCTTTTAGCCATCGTCCAGTGTCCTTCTAGATAGCAGGTGAATCGTGACTAGCTAAAATATTAAAATCAAAACATGAATTATCCGTTATAAACCCCCTCCTCTTTTTTTTTCTCTCCCCTTCTTTACATGCATGCTCGATGACATTGAAATAAACAAAAAAAACACACCGCTATGCTTAACAAAAAAAAAAAACATCCATTGTACAACTCTATAGGTCGAGGTTCATAAGTCTCGTGCATCTCATGCCAGAGGTTGTATATCTTGTTTACAGTTTATAGTGGCATCATATTCCTTCACTCGAGAGACTTGCAAGACAGCTCATTACTAGATCTGTTTTGTCCATATGACAATGCTTGCTATCAGTAATAAAATATTTATGCTGTTTAACCTAACAGCTGAGGGCCGGGGCATTCCACATTTACCTTTGCTAGTGCAATAAATATCAATATTTTTAAGTTATGCAATAATTTTTGACATTATATTCATGTCCATTTCCAAAGCTAGATTTATATACACAAACAACTCGCTCTTGCAATATATTATCTATTGTGAAAGATTCTTGCATGTTCACGAAACAGGAAATACACGCCATAGCTTCCGTGAATCGAGCACAAGGTTACTGGAGCACGCAAAATACCGTATGCCAAAAATTAAATATTCCAAATGCAGGCATCATGCACAAATAGAATAATCGGGTTGAATTTACAGTCTAAAACCACCATGTTCTGGCAGCAAGTATCAAAAACATGTGGTTAGAAGATTTTGATAGGGAGTGAGTGAAATAGTTGTTGCAAGTTACCTTTTAAACCCAGTACACGTGTAGGAATATATTGCATATAAGCTGTTTTACTTTCTCCGTATGTGTGTTAGGTAGTTGTGTCGATTGTTAGTTGTATGTCATAGCTTAACTATACTAG
>NC_139255.1:10318598-10402954 GCF_977018435.1 Lepisma saccharinum
CCAAGGCTCTAGTGTGCACTAGATTTGTTTATTTGTAGTGACGTGCTCAGGAATTTTTGTAAAGAGGTATGTGAATATAAAAATTGTGTTAATGCTTATTTTTTTAAACAGTGAACTCATATTTTAATATATCTCTGTCTATTTTATTATTCTACTTAGGAACTAATTAGTATTACAGAAGTTATATTGAAAAGAAATCTCACGTGACAATGACGAGAAATTAGATTTGTGGAATGAATAGTTTTCATATTTTAAAACCTCGAAGGGTTATGGGCTATCTCCCGATTTTTTTTTCCACAATCCTACCTAGAGTTATCTTTAACTAGCAACGAGGTGATGTTTGGTCAGCACGACGAACTCTCAGCTGTTATAGAAGATATCTGAAACCAGCTTACACCAGTCACTTGTAGCTCCCCCAATTTTTTTTTGATAGTGGGTTGCTACCGGCTTTATACGTAGCCCGAATAAATTCCGACCAGAGCCGGATTCGAACCTATGCCGTCTCGCAGCGAACATTCTCAAGACGAGTGAACGCCGTAACTCGCTCAGCTACGGAAGAGGACTTTTTTTTTTCTCTCTCTCTCTATTTTTTCTCTAATTTTCATCATCATAGTTAAAATTAATCCAAGAGAAATATATATTTTGTGTTGACATAGGAAATATGCAATAAAAAAATGCATGTTCAATAGTTAAGGTCAAAATCTGAATAAACAGTGAGGGTGATACACGCAAGCTTCCAGGCATATGATTTGCACAGAATTAAATATAAAAAATGAGAGATGGGAGGTTTTTGTTACTATTAGAATTTAAGGACGGAAAATATGTACAGTGAATGAATACTACGTTTCACTAATCGTGAAAATGAGTATCACAGTACGTTTTTATCGTTCTTATATAAACGTTGAAACGTTTAAGAACGTATAAGAATGTTTACCGAAACGTTTCAACGCTGTGTGAAAACAACGTTGAAACGTTTCGGTAAACATTCTTATACGTTCTTAAACGTTTCAACGTTTATATAAGAACGATAAAAACGTACTGTGATACTCATTTTCACGATTAGTGAAACGTAGTATTCATTCACTGTACATATTTTCCGTCCTTAAATTCTAATAGTAACAAAAACCTCCCATCTCTCATTTTTTATATTTAATTCTGTGCAAATCATATGCCTGGAAGCTTGCGTGTATCACCCTCACTGTTTATTCAGATTTTGACCTTAACTATTGAACATGCATTTTTTTATTGCATATTTCCTATGTCAACACAAAATATATATTTTCTCTTGGATTAATTTTAACTATGATGATGAAAATTAGAGAAAAAATAGAGAGAGAGAGAAAAAAAAAAAGTCCTCTTCCGTAGCTGAGCGAGTTACGGCGTTCACTCGTCTTGAGAATGTTCGCTGCGAGACGGCATAGGTTCGAATCCGGCTCTGGTCGGAATTTATTCGGGCTACGTATAAAGCCGGTAGCAACCCACTATCAAAAAAAAATTGGGGGAGCTACAAGTGACTGGTGTAAGCTGGTTTCAGATATCTTCTATAACAGCTGAGAGTTCGTCGTGCTGACCAAACATCACCTCGTTGCTAGTTAAAGATAACTCTAGGTAGGATTGTGGAAAAAAAAATCGGGAGATAGCCCATAACCCTTCGAGGTTTTAAAATATGAAAACTATTCATTCCACAAATCTAATTTCTCGTCATTGTCACGTGAGATTTCTTTTCAATATAACTTCTGTAATACTAATTAGTTCCTAAGTAGAATAATAAAATAGACAGAGAGATATTAAAATATGAGTTCACTGTTTAAAAAAATAAGCATTAACACAATTTTTATATTCACATACCTCTTTACAAAAATTCCTGAGCACGTCACTACAAATAAACAAATCTAGTGCACACTAGAGCCTTGGCTTATCAATACCTATGGGGTATCCTACAATTACAGTCAAACCACAACCTCAATTCTCGAAGATGTAACCTCTCCATGTAAAACAATTGCGACGTAAATATAGTAGATTTTGCTTAAATATCTTGTGACATTCATACCACCTTTATTTCATTTGCTACAAAAAAGCGTTTGGGTGCGTTGTTTATAAAAAAGCGAGTGGGGGATTATATTTCTAATGCATATTGAACAAATTGGTCTTAACTCATAATCATGCCGTAAGAAGAAACAAACTCGTGGGCTAGTGGTTATCGCACTGGGTTGTCACTCTAATAGTCGTAGGTTCAAATTCTCACGGTGGCAAAAACTTTTCGTAAGCTTTATTCGTTCCCGTTGTTACTATTTGAATTAGTCTTCTTTGAAATTAACAACAAAATATTATACAATTAATTCTCTCTTTCAAAATAGTAATATGAGGAAAAATTTTTTATTATAAGAATTGGTAATTTTAGTGGTCTCAACGCATCTAAAATCCAAAAAAAATGCTAGATCGACGTTATTTTCTACTGAATTCTAAATCCACGTTATACACAGATAGGCTAATAGAGCGTGGACCTACAGTTTAAAATAAGATACGAACCGACCATGTGGTAATGTATCGACGTCTTGTAATCAGTATGTCCTATTCCGAGTTCCAGTCAGGTCGCATAATATTTCAGATTCCATTTTAAACGTATCCCGAGTCGTGATTAGCCTATGTGTGCAAAAAATAATGTTAAAACAAACTCTTGACCTCAATAATACAAGTTGTGTATTTTCTTTCAGCTGTGGTTCCCTCTTTTTCGCGAGAAATAACAAATTAACCTAATCATTAACTCAACAAATAAAAAAATGCATCTCTAAATTAATTAATAAAAACTGTTATTACACCCAAACCTCTATTTTATCGTAAATATAAATAAAATATCATCTCACGTAGTGAAAACAATATGAAAATTGTTCTAATAAGTGATATATGATTGTCAAACACATACATGAATACATTATGTTACAGATTCCACCGATGTAGTTTCCGGTGAAGTAATTATGATGAAATAACTTTCCGGTTCTCGTCGGTGGAAACCTTTGATCGCACACCGGACACGTTTCAATATTATTGTGAGATTGAAGTTCATCGCTGGATAATAGAAGCATTTGGTTTCGATTCGCGTAAGAGGCTGCCAATGGTCTCAACCTCTTCAACCATCTTTTCAAAAAATATATTTGATTACGTCTGGTCCTCGGTAAACATACGGTTCATCTATCATATCCTGTCGCACAACAACATATCCGAAACTCGAGGCTTCGTGTGGTGTTGTGAAAAAAAATTCGGGGATTTAGAATATACATGACTTGATTTATTTATTTCTTTTTTTTTTTCTGAGAGCATATACGAGTCTTATTCAAAAACTGGAATAATTGTACCTTTCGAATCGAATTTATGGAGGGGTAGAGAGTGGGCCAATATGGACAGGTTAGAAACAAGTGATGTTATGATGATAGCCGTCGCTATTTCAGAGTGGCAAATATTTAACATTAATTGTTGAATTTTATTTCAACCATTATTCATCCTCATCGTTACCATTAGCCAAAATAGCCTCGCTTTTTTTTTTTTCCACAATTTTCGTAGTGATCTCCGTTCGCAATTGGCTTTTGTAGATTAACAAAAATCGTCTGAAGTTTGAACACGTCATACCGGTGCAAGCTGTTTTTGTGATTGTTCTCCTCGATTATTCAAAATATCTAATTTTCGCATATTCAAATACACACAAGTGAAGAGGGGTTCATGTCACATTAGTGATTTTAAATTGTATTCTCGGAGCCATGCACACATTTCCTAACATTGTTGGCTTGTAGTCGATGAGTTGTGCAGGTACAGCTGTGAAGTTGTTAATAATACCCAACACAGACAAGTTACCCAACATTGCTTTTCAACATAGATTTTTAACTAGAAAATTGTTATGATTACAGTACACCCTTATCAGTATACAATAACATGGTGCCATTTTTCTGTTTCTGTTGCCAACAAAAGCAAATCTACAGACCACAGGTTCGAGAAATAAGACATTAACTATATTTTGCATACATGTAGGTACGCCCCCGCGAGGTGTGTTATTGGAAGACTCAATACATGTGAGCAGTAGAATAAATTTTTTTCTTTTATTTTGATGTCCATGTATTTATCTAAACCCTCTTGTCCAACCAAAACAAAAAGCTCCGGTCCCATCTGGAGACTGCAAAAACTGATATGTATGTTTATTCAGAAAAACTATCCATAGACAATACCGTTGCGCCCTCCATGTGCATTTTTCTTGTTGGCTGAACGCGAAGATGCCCGAGACTGCTTTCGAAATTGCTTTCAGCCTCGCATCACGATACAGCCGTTTTCTACAATTCTATTAGCCTACTATTATTATCTAAAACTATTTCATCACACACTATCAAAAAAATAAAAAATAACATTTCTCTCCTTCCCTCGCTTTTAGCCATCGTCCAGTGTCCTTCTAGATAGCAGGTGAATCGTGACTAGCTAAAATATTAAAATCAAAACATGAATTATCCGTTATAAACCCCCTCCTCTTTTTTTTTCTCTCCCCTTCTTTACATGCATGCTCGATGACATTGAAATAAACAAAAAAAACACACCGCTATGCTTAACAAAAAAAAAAAACATCCATTGTACAACTCTATAGGTCGAGGTTCATAAGTCTCGTGCATCTCATGCCAGAGGTTGTATATCTTGTTTACAGTTTATAGTGGCATCATATTCCTTCACTCGAGAGACTTGCAAGACAGCTCATTACTAGATCTGTTTTGTCCATATGACAATGCTTGCTATCAGTAATAAAATATTTATGCTGTTTAACCTAACAGCTGAGGGGCCGGGGCATTCCACATTTACCTTTGCTAGTGCAATAAATATCAATATTTTTAAGTTATGCAATAATTTTTGACATTATATTCATGTCCATTTCCAAAGCTAGATTTATATACACAAACAACTCGCTCTTGCAATATATTATCTATTGTGAAAGATTCTTGCATGTTCACGAAACAGGAAATACACGCCATAGCTTCCGTGAATCGAGCACAAGGTTACTGGAGCACGCAAAATACCGTATGCCAAAAATTAAATATTCCAAATGCAGGCATCATGCACAAATAGAATAATCGGGTTGAATTTACAGTCTAAAACCACCATGTTCTGGCAGCAAGTATCAAAAACATGTGGTTAGAAGATTTTGATAGGGAGTGAGTGAAATAGTTGTTGCAAGTTACCTTTTAAACCCAGTACACGTGTAGGAATATATTGCATATAAGCTGTTTTACTTTCTCCGTATGTGTGTTAGGTAGTTGTGTCGATTGTTAGTTGTATGTCATAGCTTAACTATACTAGGTAATATTTTTACATAAGATAAGTTGGCATACTCTGCAAAAATATATGTTTCAAGCTTCTAGCTGTAGAGCCTATTTGCAAAATATAAGTTTGACTCGTCGAAAGTAACTCAAACAGTGTTGCCAGCTGTAGGTTAATTTTCCCCGTTATATAATTGCAAGAGGTGAGTTGCTTATACCCTATCTGGAAGATGTGTCCATGGCTTATGTCGTAGATTAATTTAGTTTGCAATAGATCTTGTGTGTTGGCCCTTACAAGTGATATAGCTGCCTTTCTGCCTTTGAGTCACCTGTAAGGCTATATGTGGGTGGGCGAGTGAGGTTAGTTTAGTTTACAATAAATCAACCTGTCATGCTATATACTACTTTCTGCTTTTTGAGTTACCTGTAAGACTATATGTGGGTGGGCGAGTGAGGTTAGTTTAGTTTACAATAAATCGACCTGTCATGCTATATACTACTTTCTGCTTTTTTGAGTTACCTGTAAGACTATATGTGGGTGGGTGAGTGAGGTTAGTTTAGTTCACGATAAATCACACTTTGAATTTGCTCACACTCTCTCTGTCTGTGTGTCAGGTGGTCGTGTCAATCGCTAGTTGTATGTTACAGCTTAACCCGAACTAGGTAATATTAACTGTACTTCAAAAAATAAAATTGTGTGTATCTCATATCAAACTAGAAATCAAAAAAAAAAACATTAAGCATTCATGCAGATTAATTAAGCCGTAAATTCAAAATTTTGACCTACAGTTTCAAGAACCACTTGTACGAGTATCAAATCCTTAAATACCACTGCACCATAGGGGGAGGAGGCCCGGTGAGAGGGGGTAGAAAACTGGAAACATTAACACCACTATTGCCAGTTAGCGTCTTCTTCATCTTATTGCATACTTATCATCTTATAGAAGATTACGCCGTCAACTTGTAACTTGTAGGTTAGCCTCGCCTGTAAAATATCATATATTTAAAAAACAAAAATTTGTGAAGCAACTAGTCAGTGTTGCCAACTCCTATTGGACGAATCTTCGACGACAACCCCCTCGCACAATTCAAGCACGAAGACTTCCGCGACAGACCTCGGTGCGAAAAATAAATTTCCCCACTGGTCCAAGCACACCCTTCCACGCATACAAAAACATTTCGACAAGCACATGTACGATTTGGATTTCACCTCGACGGTGCTGCAGAATAACAACAATCCAGCCGATAAGACACCTCTGATCAAATTAACACTGCACACTACGATCAAAATCCAATATAAGTTAGTTCGATGCACAAATTAAAAAAAATAATAACTCACAAAACTCTACAGAGGCATTGGGCTTTTGATAGTCATGACCGTTAGAACTGGTGTTGAGCACCCACGCACTCTGGCGAGGTTATAGGGGCCAGAAATCCTAAAAAAAAAAACAACAATTATTATTTGTTTGTTTGCATCACAATACGAAAATAATAAGAAGCACGCGCGCGCGTGTGTGGCACATTGTTCCCCCGAGAGAAGTTTACAAAAATCGCAATATACATTGGCGCCCGGGACTTGGAAGATTACGATAAGGTGCATTCGTACTTCAATAAGAAAGTGCATTATTTACTCATCACGCTGTGTCAGCGCAACAAATAAATGCACAGAACATGATCTACCGATAGATAGGCGCGCGCGCGTGTGTGTGGCACATCGTTCCCGAGAGAGGTTTACAAAGGCCGTGTCCGGATTGGCAAGCACTCCATCCTGTTCTCTCCCGTGCACTCGAAGTCACGTCCAAGTCGTCCGAATCTGCATGTCCCCTTGTAGTACGGCTGTCACTTTTCCCGCCAGGTGTCAGCCCGAACTTCACCCACCGCGCTCTGGGGCACAAACAAACATGACAATAATTTCCACCTATTTACTACTCACATTAAAAATATAACACGCTATTTCATCATTTACAATTTTTCTGCATTCATTATCGATAAAATATTAAAATATAACTGAGTTTTACATCCTCTAATCAGTAAATGTTGCCTGTACAAAATGAAAATTAGAATATGGCTGCCAAGCGCAGCGTCACAGCGAGTTCAAGCATGCATCTGTCGCGCCTCCCTCCAACTCCACGTCTACCGCAAATTCGGACAACAGAGATTGGCTGAGTCCAGGATGGAACAGCGCTCTAGGTGACATCTGCTGCTGATTCGGACGCAACCCCGGCCACCTCCACTAGTCAGTGTTGCCAACTCCCATTTGTAGGTTAGCTTCGCTTGTAAAATATCACATGATGAAATATTCTTCAGGTAAGTTGGCAACATTGAACCGCAATTGATGTTACCAGTGTTGTCAACTTCTATTTGTAGGTTAGCTTCGCCTGTAAAATATCACATGGTGAAATATTCTTCAGGTGAGTTGGCAACATTGAACCGCAATTGATGTTACCAGTGTTGTCAACTTCTATTTGTAGGTTAGCTTCGCCTGTAAAATATCACATGGTGAAATATTCTTGAGGTGAGTTGGCAACACTGGCAACATCAATTGATGGCACTTAACCCGTGCACCTCCACTAGTCAGTGTTGCCAACTCCCATTTGTAGGTTAGCTTCGCCTGTAAAATAACATGTGGTGAAATATTCTTGGGGTGAGTTGGCAACACTGAACCGCAATTGATGGCACTCAACCCGTGCACCTCCACTAGTCAGTGTTGCCAACTCCCATTCGTAGGTTATCTTTGCTTGTAAAATATCACATGGTGAAATATTCTTGGGGTGAGTTGGCAACACTGATCGCCAATTGATGGCGCTCAACTAAGCTGATTACACTAATCAGTGTTGCTAACTCCCATTCATAGGTTAGCTTCGCTTGTAAAATATCACATGGTGAAATATTCTTGGGGTGAGTTGGCAACACTGATCGCCAATTGATGCTGGTGAACCCGGCTACCTCCACTAATCAGTGTTGCCAACTCCCATTTGTAAGTTAGCTTCGCTTGTAAAATATCACATGGTGAAATATTCTTGGGGTGAGCTGGCAACACTGCGAGAAAATGGCGCTCATGCCTTACGAGAGAAATCCATTAAGGCGAGCGCCACCGAGCGCCATTTTCGGTTTGTGAACTCTCTGACCTGCTCTACTTCCCTGAAAGTTTGTATCATCAGCGCGGAAACATCCTGTATACATTTTAGATGAAACCTGGGTCAACCAAAATCACACGAAGTCGAGCTGCTGGAGAATGAGTGATGGTTCTGGTGTGTTAAAGGTGCCATTAGAAAAAAGGTACTCGTCTTATAGTGTGTCATGCTGGTTCAGCTGCTACAGGCTTTGTGCCTTAAAGTGAATTGGTTTTCCGCTCCAAAACAAACAGTACTGACTATCATTCAGATTTCGCGAGCAGTTCTTGCCGTTTCTCGCTCCTGAATCCGTGATTGTAATGGACATCGCGAGCATACATTCCTTGAAAGTGGATAAAACGCCTTGTTCGAACACAAGGAAGACGGGTATTATGGCATGGCTCTGTAACAAGAACATTCCCCACACAAGCAAGCAAACCCGAGCAGAATTGTTGCAGTTGGTGAAACATCATACACCAACTCACAAAAGTTACGAAATCGATATAATAGCAAGAGAATATGGTCACACAGTTGTTCGTCTTCCACCGTGTCAGTACATTCCGATTGAACTGACTCACGAAGCAATAGACAGAATAGGTGTTTCCGAATTGGCAGATTGTGTGGCTCACGCAGAGAAAATACAAGAAGATGACTTCCAGCGTGAAACAGTCAGAGACGATGTCATCGAGCCGGTTATTACAAATTTGCAAGTCACGGATTCCGAAGAACTTGAATCAAGTGACGAGGTTGACAGCAGTACGGAATGAGCGTTATGTAAGTAAATGGCATTTTAATTTTTCTTTTCAGTTCATGTTATGCATGCCAGACAGATGTTTTGTTATTGCGAGTACAACAAGACCGGCGCATGGTATCTGCGGCAAACGAAGTTGTCTTTGCCGCGCCGTGAAAGAATAAATCAAGTTCCTCTTTCGTTTTCTCAGTAACCAAATAACATATCGCTGTAAATATTATACGAACTTAAAATTTGGAGTTTTCTTTGTAACTTTCTCACTGGAAGTTATATCAAATATAATTTAATAAAAATCGGCTCCCAAGAGAACTTTTTCTCTATACAATAAAGGTCAATAAGATATTTCATTTCTTTCACTTACTTTCAAGATTCCACACGTTTAATTTACCGCACAATACGATTGTCTAAAGCTTTCTGCTAATACTCGTGCAGGATTGGTATCGATTGTTGCAATAATAGCCGTGCAGCGGCAATTTACAATTGTTCGAATGTAAGCCCTTGTTTTTTATTTTGTAAGAGCTGGCGAGAACCCCGAACGGTGAGTAGGTGGCAACAGCGGAAATGTATCTCCCTCTCTCTCTGCGCGGACTTGTCAAGGTCAGCCGCTTTCATATCGCTCGTCGACTCTAGGTGGTACCAACTTCAATGCGGAGGGCACATCGGCATATGCATAGGTTTGCTGTTGTTGTTCGAGGAATAGCCACGCATTACGGTGCGACAAAAATAAAAATCTGTTACGTGATCCCTTTATTCAGGCCATATCATAGATTCATCAAAGTACATTGAATGAATACCATTCAACCATTCTCTTAGTGTTACAGCACAACTATGACATGTACAGTCACGGACACTGCTGGGTTGTAACGACCCTATTGAAGAAGCACTGAACCATGTTGACTGCCGTAAATGCAGTAGGTGTGTGTCGGATGAACAATGCCAGCCTGCGGGGCGAAGTGATTAGCACATCGAGCTACGACAGACGTCAGGGGGTCTTGGGTTCAATTCCTGGCCTGGACATGGATGTTTGTGAGTGTCCATTCGTCAATTTCATCATATCATCACTCATCCTCAACTTCGCAAATTAGCCAAAAGTGGCACAAAAGGCAAAGTAAAATAAAGTAAATCAATCAATCAATCAATCGGATGAAAAATGTTTGGCCGGGACGGGATTGTGAACCTTTTGGACTTTAAAAAATCTCCAATTCCGAACTAGGTCGGAAAATTTCCCGACGAAGTGAAAATCTGGAATTCTATACACCAACTTTCCCACCTCAGGTTAATATTCTTGCACTCTGGAATAAAACCCACAA
Source organism: Lepisma saccharinum (assembly GCF_977018435.1). NCBI lineage: Eukaryota > Metazoa > Arthropoda > Insecta > Zygentoma > Lepismatidae > Lepisma > Lepisma saccharinum. The sequence goes on from NC_139255.1 coordinate 10,329,058, forward strand.
ATTTCAAGAAATTGCAGCCACTCATAGCGCAGAAAATACAAAGAATTAACCACTTTTAGATTTGATCCCTTTTAATTTCTCCTCTTCTTGAGATCCCGAAAAGTCTGTTTGGTATCTATACATCGTGAAAAAGTACAAGAAGACAACGGGCTATTCTCGAACAATTTATAGATGTTTATAGAAAAGAAGCCAGGCGTATCCAGTTTCTATTTAAATAGTGAACTCAACACTGAACTTGTCAAAAACGCCAATGTATTTTCAGTTTCAATGTTAACATATGTATAATAATAATAATAATAATACAGTGCTCAAAAAAGTTTTGCATATTCAGTGTTTGTGATCATTTTATTGTACTAGATACATGGACTCATATTTAAGAGTACAGGGGAGACATACAAACAGAAAGAAAACAGTGCAGCCATGCAGAAGAAACAAAATTATACCAGAATCACACCACAAACACAAGATTGAAAATGTGAGATGAGAAACACAAAAGAAACGCAGCACAATACCGTGTACCCACGGCTCGCAGGCATGCATGGGGTCAACAGATGGGAGTTCAGTACCGTGTATAGCCACCTCGAGTCCGAAGGCATGTTTGAACACGACGGGGCATGCTAAGGATAAGAGCATTCAACTTCTCCTGAGGAAGACTGTCCCACTCTTGAAGGGCAGCCTCCCGCAATTGCACCTTGTTCACAGGAGGATTTTCACGGCTGACAATTGCTCGCTTCAGGTGTCCTAATGCATGTTCCACGCAGTCCATGTCTGGTGAATACGCCGGCCATACCATGCGTCGAATGCCATGCACATCAATGAACTCTTAAACCACTCTTGCTCGATGTGGTCGAGCGTTATCATCCACCAGCGTGAAGACATCCCCCACAGTTGTAGAGAAACCTGCTACCACGTGTTCGAGAATAGCGTTTCTGTACATCAGACCAGTCATGTGACACTTGAGAGGAATAAGGGGCGTACGTCGACCAAACATGATTCCACCACAAAACATGATGGAGCCCCCCTGCTGCTGGTGACGTTCCTGGATGAAGGGCTCGTCCAGTCTCTCATCTGATCGTCTCCAAACCCTTATGCTTTTGCTTAACGGGTGCAAACTGATGGTGACCTCGTCTGTAAAGAGCGTGTGCTCCCACTGTTCCTGACTCCATTCACTGTACATTGTTGCCCACCTTACACGGTCTCCCTTATGGTGTGGATTAAGAGGAACTTTGGGTATGGGTCTTGTTGACGTCAATCCTTCCTCATGAAGTCGATTCCGCACTGTCTGATTGGAAACATTCTCTCCTGAGGCCCTCCGCAGATCTTGGCACAAACTGGTAGCAGTTACAGTGGGTCTACGACGTCCCGAAATCACCACGTACCGATCTTCCCTGCGTGATGTTTTGCGTGGCTGTCCTGGCCTTGGTCGATTAGCAACTGATTGTGTCTCCCTGAACTTCTTCCACACTCGAGAGACATCACCTTGGCTCACTCCAACACGGGCAGCGACGTCTACTTGGCGATATCCCTCTTGCAGCAGCGTTACAATTCCAATCCGGTCTGTGGCAGAAAAGGTTGCTCGAGGCATGTTGCCCTTCGTTTTCCACCCGCTCTCTGTGCAGTTTCCAACTCCCTAGTACGGATAAGACACGGACAATGCCTCTCATCGGGCTGCTTTCAAATCTGCTCAGGGATCATGTGGCAAATTCTGCCCTCTATCTGCTGAATATCGAACTCACTTGGGGGATTATGTCGGTTTCTGTCTCGGGCATTGCTCACATAATGAACATTGTATACCTTTTGGGGATATCGCGACTCAAACCGCATGCAATCATAATATGCAAAATCTTTTTTTGAGCACTGTAATAATAAAAATAATAATGTCCAAACTTGCCAACGGAAAAAAATAAGATTCTCCAGCTCTACTCTCACAGCTAAACTTATATGTTCCAATAACTTTTTTAAGGCCCAGACAGAAATAATCAATTTAGAATCTGGGATGGAAAAGCAAACAGAAATGGCAGAAATGGAACCCCCGTGGAGGATTTGCAAGTTGTTGAACTCAGTCTCTAGAAATAATCCTAGTATTGATCTTTTCAGATTTAAAAGTCATTGCATTCCCTGAACATTGTATATGCGCAGGACACAATGAAGATTGTTATGTTCATAATCTCGCCCTAAATTAGACATTATCTACATTTTCTACCTTATCTGTTATAAAATACTGTTTCAATTTCTTTGTCGTATGTTTACCTCTGTGTCTTATATGTGTAATTTATTACTCAATTTCTCTATTACACTACTACTATTTACATGTATAGAAACTGATTACCTCTGTATAACTTTGAACTCTATTAATTGAAGCAATATATGAAATCAGTGATGTTAATAAGTACGTTGTAGATTGAAATGTCATATTTCTCACTTGATATAATATTGCTTATGTAGTACTTTCTTTTTTGCATAATGCTCTGTGAACGCTCTAATTGGGCATGTGCCTGTGTGTTCGAAATAAATAAATAAGAAGAAGAAACAGTAAGATATTTGTTTGAGTGAAGGACAAGATGTGAAATCTTATTCTTAGAATATTTCCTGCGGAAGTAAATCCATTTTTGGTAGGGATTAGACTGGCAGAGTATGTCTTTCTCAGATTAATCGTATTACGTTACAGAAATTCTCTAATTTCTCTCTGAAAAGTTGTTTAACATAGTCGCTCTTGCAGAAACAAATTTTTTCCACATAGAGTTACGCAGGTTTGAACCGATACATGTTAACAAAACATATGACTTAGTAAATTTAAATATCACTTGGGGAATAACAGGAAGGATAGATAGGTGCCGAATTTGTTGGAATTCGATAGATTTATTAATGTTAAAAAGCTTATTTGATTAACAACAATCTTTCGGAGGGTGAGTCTTTTTTGCGGTATCACTGCAAGAAAACCCCATGGATTATGGTACAATAATTTTAATTAACAAAACCATAGTACATATTTATACTTATATCACGTACAGGCAATAATAATCTAATTAATAAAATCTCTTACAACACTCTCCATAGTTCGAACTTACACAGGAAAAGCATAAAGAAATATAATTATTAGAAAACAAACAAACATTTCGATACAAATTCATTACCAAGCACCCACTTTATCATGCCCGTGATGCTTACTTACTCCTTTCCACCCGTGTAGCGAGTGTAAATTATGGTTATAGGTCTTTTCAGTTCTTACGGCGGGCGCTTTAGAAGCTGGAAAGGGAAGTGGGGAGAGGTAAATTCGAAGCAAATCAACCAGACAACAGCGGTGGCGCCGAGAGATACGACGTAGCGGAAATAAGTACTACGTGAACCTCGTTCTACAGGCTGCTGCGTTTCTTATCGCACTGGATTGGTCGCTTCCCCCTTCCCCACTTCGTCTAGAGCGCCCTCCACAAGAACTGAAAGAGCTACAGTTGCGTTACACGATCGTGGTTGCCGGATTGCTTCTCTCCAGTCCTTCCACCACAATGGGATTCAAGCCCCTATCACACGGAACTGGATTTCTAGTACTTGTCGATAGTCTTCCGTTCCCATAATGGCGGCCGCGCGAGATGTAAACAACGTATCACTTCACACTTTTAAAATACGATAACTATTCAACCGAGAGGAATATGGCATCGCATTAAATGGTTTTAGGTAGAGAAAAACGGCGCTGATAAAATACATACATTACAACGTTTACTATACACGTATGGAAGAATATTTTAGCTTTTTCAATTGTAAACATGCCTTTCGTGCTGTATGCACTCGGAAACTACAGACAAAAAAGGCTACTTTGCAAACTCACAGATTATCTTCACATGACCAAACTTTGCTATGATTGGCTGTTCCACAGAATCTAGTCGAAGAAGTTAGTAGCAATTAGAACATGTCCTATTCCTCAAAACCAGTCAAGCAGTCAGCCAGGCGGCCATAATTTCTACCTAGAAAGTCAGTTCATCGCCAACTAGGGCATTCCAACTAGAAATCCAGTTCCGTGTGATAGAGGCTTTACTTTTGATATCTTGCAAGTTGCGTATGTCGCGATTCTTTTATTTCCATTAACTGGAGTGTATTGTTTGACATCGTAACTGGATGGTCATAGCAGTATATTTCGATTGAAGATTTTTATTAGAAGCATATATGGGTGGGTGAACTGTCTTCTACTCTTACGTTAATGGGATAATTACTACCAGCGTCAATTAGAGTAAGAGTAAGGGATTTTCAACCTCCTTTCCCCATTAATCCACTGATCCACTCACCGAACTACTCTTGAAGATGCAGACTCTAAAAAAAACGATGACCATTCGTTGCAACTTTCATATCCCTGTAAACATAAGACTTCCATTTTCGTTGAAGTCATACTATTCCGAGAGCTCCTTGAAAGATGGAATGTCCATCGTAAAGTACGAAATGGCCTATGATCTCAAATAGCTTCCTTTTAGCATTGCATCCCCATTACAAGCTTTCCTTCTTTATCTGTGGTTTTCCTTAATGTTTGATTTTCTTGGCAGATCAGAACAAAGATCTGAACCTCGAATGCAGTCCCATGTCAACTTTGAATTTTATAATTCTGCTAACATGCTTGCTGCTGTATTCATAGAGTACTATGAATTACCATTTCACTTATGGTTATCTCTTTAGATTAATAATCATGTTGAAATGAGTTTAAATAGCGTAAGCATAAGAAATACAGAAGTTTACTGCGTCTATAAATCTGGGAACATATCTGCCGTTATATTTAAGTGTGTAATGGTTTGTTAGTTTGAACTATACAGGTTGACCATATAGTATGAATCGAATGGGAGAACTAACGAGAACACGTTTCTATAATGCAAATTGTGTTTTGCATGTCCGTCACAAGCATCAACACACTTCATGATGCTTTTAACCTGCTTCTTTGAATTAAGAGTAGACATTGTGCTGGTTTTAGCAATTTTCAAACTGTGCTATGGTTTATTGTCCTTTACGGATGCTTCCTATTGATTTACGTCGCTACTTCTCTCTCGTCCACAAAGAAGAATGTACTTCTCTAGCGCGTCTTTTGTCACTGCCACAGATCGACTGTAATCGGAATACAAGAGAGACATTTGTTTCATTTTTATGGCCATCCTATATGTGTTACATGTCTTTTTATATGTTAGTAATATTGTCACATATTACCACAGTTTAAAAATATCCAGGGAAAGGGGGAAAATTAAATACAGACTTCCTGGAACATTGTTTAATGACTAGAGTGTCTAAAAATGGCAAAGAATTAAAAATTTGCTATATTTGTATAGAGAAAGTATAGTTGTACCATATACAGAAATACCGTAGCCAACTCGCTAACTACAAGTGGACAGACATTTGTTTAGTTCTCTCGCAGTCACCTCAGACGAAAATGTTCCTTTCTTCGCTTGTGCCTCTGTGGCTAAGTCTGCTCCTAAATCCAAGACAGCTTCAATATATTTTCTTGCTCGTTACATCTAATAATTTATTTCATATTACGAATATGTAAAACTAATACACTAAACACACACACACACACACACACACACACACATACACATGTGCATATGCACCGTTACTATAAAGTCTCGAACGAATGGGTGAACTGATTACATCGCATTTACTTAATGCAAAACATGCTCCTCATAACAGACATCAGCCTCAACACATTTCATCAGCTATTTTGCAGACTAACGAGCCCCTGACGTCTAAACTCATAGAGTGTATACTCCTGTGTGCAGCTTCCGTTAATGTTTTTTCATGTGTGATTCTGAATGTCACTTCATCTATTCTATCTTACCACAATTCATCCTCGTCTTTGCAATAAGCCAAAACTGGCATAAAAGTAATATAAAATAAACCAAATAAACAAATCAATCAAAACGCTTCCTCAAACATATCAACATGCTTTCTTCACTCCTCTTCAAAATGTGAGTGTCCACAGCAGACGTTGTGTATAAAGGTTGACCCTTTGAGAAGACACCCACAGGTCAGCTGCTTTTCTACGTAGTTCCTATGGACTACATTTTGCAAACTAACGAGGCTCTGATGTCTTATTGTTTGATTAATTTGGTTCCTATTCTTTATCTGCTGCTTCTAGTGATGATTAGGGCTAGAATTTTGATGCACATCCATATTTTTTTTGGTAAGGCAGACACATTGCATAAGTAGATAGAAATGTGTTTTACACGTAAGTTAATTAATTGGGATGCCTTTGTTAGGGCATTTTGTTTTGCATTTTTTACCCTTTTTGGAGTAAATGTCATTTTTTAAACTTTTTATATCGTATAAGTCATTTTCGGCCGTTTAAAAGTCATTTTATGCATTTTTCTACATTTTGGTGAAAGAAGGGGCATTTTACATGCAAATGTAGCCATTTTAAGGAGAGATGCTCCCGACTCTCGTCTCATTGCCTTCAGCACAGTTCTGAATGACCGTGTTCGAAGAAACAAAGAAATTCTGTGAGGTATTGTCGACACATGCTGTTGTGAAACAATTTAGCTCAAACAATGTGATTTCCCCTCTATCAGTAAATGTATTGTCGCCAGACGGATTATTGTTAAAAAATCAAGAGGTACAAAGTTTTGTGCTCTGTATCGGACATTTTGTCAAGGAAGCAATTTGCACTCTATGGAATTGAAAGTAACTTAACAGCAAGTGCTATTGTTCATTTCAAGTACGCTCCTCTTCTGTCGGTGGAAGTCGAGAGATATTTTTTCATGTACAAGGCTCTCTTGTCCTAAAACCGACAATCATTCAGTTGGGAAATTTTCATATGATTTTCGTTGTGTACTGCAACTCGGTACTTGAAGTGTGAAAGATGACAAGAAGTGAACTTTCTTACTTGTACTACCATACGCAATTAACATGTGATAGATACTGTAACGTTAATTTGTAATTTGAATTTCTCTTGGTAGTTTATAAATTTCTTTTACAAATTTTTCAGAATTTGTAGGTCATTTTTCTAAGTTTATAGGATATTTTCTTGCATGTATTAAGTCATAAGTGCATTTTTTAAAGGTCATTTCTTGGCAAAGTTTTAGGCAATCAAAATTCTAGCCCTGGTGATGATATTATGAATGTTTGAAGGAACACTGGCACCATGCCTCTCAGCCCCGGAGGCCGGTTGGTGCCTTGACTCTCAGAAAATTTAAAACCTTGTAGCATTCGTGTTGTGTCGTCCATATATGTTTCAATTGTGGTTTTAAATCCACTTTATGCACAGAAAGGCTAATCTGAACAGGATCTACAGTTTAAAGTGGGATTCGAACTACTACGTGCCTACATCGGGTATCGAACCCGGAACACCTTGATTACAAGGCGATGACGATACCACTGCACCATCGGAGAGGTACAATATACGTTCGTGATTGTTTTTCGATTCATCCTCATGTTCACCGTTAGCCAAAAGTGGCAGAAGAAAGAAGTACAATATATTAAATCCAAAATGAAGCACAGCATGCGTTGCCATTGATATTTTTTTTCAAAATATTCTGCAGCATTCTTCGGGGCAGACGGTCGACAAGAGAGAAGTGGTGCAGATGCATGCCTTGTGCATTTGGAAGATGCTTAAACAAGATTGAGGTACGAAAAGTACGAGCACCGATTCCACAACACCTTATTACAGTTACATATACATGTGCAGTACCGGATCTACAAATTTAAGGCCCTTCTGCAAAATATTACTTACGGCGGCCCCATCACTATAATATACACATGCTTACAAAAGGAAATGTCAAATCTTTGCTGTTATTCGGTTTCTTCAGTGTATGTACATGTGTACCCAGAAAGATTTGATTTGATTTTGTTATTTAGACTAGCTTTTCTGCAGCTTTTTCATAATCGTGACTATGGAGATGAGTGATTACAGGATTAAATTGTTGATGCAACAGTCTAAAGAACACCTATGCCCAGGTTGAGATTCGAACCCGTTACCCTCTGGCGTCGTAAAGTTCTGTGTTAATCACACCCTACGGAGGTCGTCGGTACACCTCTGGAGTTTTTTGTCTAAAGTGTACTAAAGTTGTCACTTTTATGCGCAGTTAGGCTAATTGAGACTGGACCTACAGTTTAACCTTTGATCGACTGACGGGACTTTACATCCTACAAACGCTTGCTACATGACACAGTTGATTTCTGAATCGGCGGAACTTGTGCGTCCCTTTGGTTTAGTTTGAGTTGGTGTTTTAAGTCCAATTTATGCACAGTAAGGCTAATTGGTACTGGAACTACAGTTTAAAGTGGGAATTGAACCACTTGTGCCTCCACCGGGTATCGAACCCGGGACACCTTGATTACAAGGCAATGACGCCTTGTGCGTCCCTGTTCACTATAGTGTCTACTATTCACAACAAACGGCAGGTGCTGCTGGAAATGAAACGGAGCAGTAAACAATATCTTAGACCTAAGCGTCAGTAATGACCATATTGACCACATAAAAATGCAGTGGTCTTACATTTATGAAAATTTGATCTTGGAATAACTGTAAGCATCCCAGAATTTTTTGTGTCTTATTCTTAGGTCATATAAATATGATTATAAAAAATGTTTGGCCAAATATGATGGAATAGTTGTTTTATGACCAAAATATACCCTGGGACTATACAGTCCCGACAGGCTTCTGATCTGTAATTTGCCCGAAAAAACTTAATGTTTTCCTCATTTCTAAAATAGTGGCGTACCCAGGATTTTCAAAACTTGTGCTATATACTCTTTTTTGTAGCAGTCATCCCTTATTTTGCAATTTTTCCTATATCGATGAGGATATTATTAGGTGAGTGGCAGAAAATCTCTAGGATTATGGAAGACTATGGGAAAAAATCTTGCTCTTAGAAATAATTTAATGTTTAGTTGTGGTGTGCGGCATTCAAAAAAAATTATTAACCGAAAAGTACTGCATCTTAGACAACTTTAAAAAAACAAAACAAATCCTTTCACATTCTATTAATTAGGTGATGTTTACTTTTCTGCTCAGCTGTGCTGGACAAATTACAATATTTGTTGTTTTACATACATATTTCAGTATGTAAACGACATGGCAAGGCCCTCTAAATGCTTGCTCATCCTCGCCCCCTTCCCGCACTGCGAGGTTTTGCGGTTTATAGATCCGGTACTGTACATGTGATTTGTTTATGTGAAACTTCGTTAGTTGACCCAATATCGAATAACGTGATAAATTTACCAAATTACAAATTATATAGAAAGGTCAGAATGGGAAATGTGGTAGTGAAATAATCATATATGTTCGCAATGATCTGAAGGTCAATCCCGGGTTCGATACTCTGTAGAGGCACATGGCACAGTGGTTCGGATCCCACTTTAAACTGTAGGTCCAGTCCCGATTAGCCTTACTGTGCCTAAAGTGGACTTAATCAATCGATCAATCAATCAATCGGAAGGTTAAGTAAGATCTTATCATTCTCTCCTTCGCAATATGTAACAAACTGCATAGCTATATAATTTTAAAGATATGAACGAACCGACAAAATATTTTATTATCAACAGTTCATCGACCAGTAAATTGTAAGTTTTAGAATTTTGAGGACAACTTCATTCAGTTTCTTACACAATATGATGTTTTGCTCTTGGTGGATACGAATTGTATATTTACTCGCCGATATACAAGTTCAAATAAATTTCGTGATTTTATGGCAGCCTTCAGCTTGAGAATTTTGTCATTTAGTTTAACCCCTTCCCTGTGTTCGGCGTAATATTATGCCAGTAGTGTAATTGGCTATATAACTGGCGCGATAAATGATGAGGTGTTTTGACTGAATAGAAATATTTAAAACTAAGGCAAAATGTATATAAAATTTTATTGTTACTGTGTAAAACCTACGATTTTTGTAAAAAAAAAGCTTCCGAGAAAAGATGACCCCCTCAAATTGATGTGGCTAAACCTGAATTTGCTAAAATTGCTGTTTATAAATTTGTTAAAAATATGGTTTTTCTCAATATTGTTTTAACTACACTTAAAACTAAGCTAAGATGCTCTTAAGAACTACACCTACACCTATACTTATACTTAGACATATTTATTTTTGATCTATTTCTGGTTAAAATATGCCTGATATTGCCCTATTTTGTTAGGTATAAGTTGTATTTATATTTTTACTTATTACCGAGTGGATATTAGAAAAAACGGCAAACAGAATTTGCTTGTTTTAGAAATATTCAACAGAGCCAACTATGTGCAAATGTCTGAACTCGGTGAACAGACCCGAGTCGACAAGTCAACTTTTTTCAATACGTTAATATTTTTAACTCTCTCTGCCGGCAATAGGGAATGGTAGTAAGCGCTAGACAAAGTACTTTGGAGCCGAATATACCTTTCTTAAGACGTCGTATATTGCTAAAATATCTTGAAATTCACATATTTCTCATACCGCCGTATCTTGCCCTATTAGACCTCTTCAAAAAAATCGCCAATTAGTGAAAACTAATTGAGCACAACAGCAAAAGAGGATCCTAATAGGGCAAGCATACAGTGATATGGGGATAGGTGAATTGTTGGTTTCTTCGATTCAGATAAATGGATCGAATTGAAACTGGGATATTTTGCATTTTTTTTTAAATATGATAGCTAATTGAACCGAGGGATAGAACATAGCTCTGCTGGGATTCGCCAAAATATTGATCCACGGAATTACTGACCTACAGAAGCGATTCATAACACACGCTATTAGGTCATTGCCTGTCTGCACATAGAATTGAGGTAGGTTAGTGTTTCTGTAGGTCGCTGTTTTCTGTGGATCAATATTTATTCTACCGGCTCAGTACTGAAGAGTGTTAGTGGTCGACTTTAGGTCTCACTACTGAAGTTTCCGGGTTCGAATCCCTGCATGGGAGATTTTTATAAGTGTTTTTTATCCAATTTCATCTTCATTCTTATTGTTGCTACGTAAAATAACAAAATTACAAACAAGAAGATATAATAATAAGAAGAGATGCAATGCGTAACATGTAGTTTTCGAGGATTACTCTCAAGAAAGGGTCTAACATACTTCCACGCGCCTGAACCCAGAATTCGGATTAGTTGGGGAGTAATTATTTGTGGGGCTCCTAATATAGCTTAGTTTTTATTATAAAATAGTTATAGGAAATTTGCCATCAGATTTCGCATGCGAAAACAACGTTGAAACGTTTCGGTAAACGTTCTTATACGTTCATAAACGTTTCAACGTTTATATAAGAACGATAAAAACGTACTGTGATACTCATCTTCACGATTAGTCAAACGTATCATTCATTCGCTGTTCATATTTTCCATCCTTAAATTCTAATAATTATGTATTTTATCTAACAACAGATTAAATTAAATACCAAACATTATCGAGAAGCAATTCCCAAAACATTATATTAAAATATTAACATTATAATAAGTGTCCTTGCATAGCCATTTAAGTCCTCAAACTGCTTCCAACAGCTTCCATACGTTGATTCGCAATTAGTCAAACATGTCAAATGTAACTGCTATTAGTAAACGTACGAGGAAAAATAAGTTTTGTAGAAATTCTCTTCTCAATAAGAATACTATATTACTACCTTTATTACATTAAATATTAATTAATTAATTAATTCTCTAGCACTCTTGATTTCGGAAAATTCGTGGTTACAGTTCAATTTGTACTTATCCTGAGCAAAATTTATATATATTCTATTACAATCTTTACAGATTTCTTTTAGATTCATCTCCATCTTCGTTTTGGTCCTTTACCATCAGGTTTCCCAACAAGATTCCTGTAAATCTCCTTTATTCCTTTCTCATTCGTGCCCACCTAAGTATTTGTGATTTAATCATCAATCTAATAATACTTGGAAACTAACATAAATTATATACTTCTAAATTATGTAACCTTCTCCATTCACTTGTTTACTTCATCCCTTTTAGGCTGAAATACTAAGGATCTTATTTTCAAATACTCTCAATTTCAATGTAAGGGATCAAGTTTTCGCATCCACAGGCAAAATTACTGTTTAGTTTCTTAGATATTAAACGAGAAGACAGAGAAAAAAATAACATGCATTAAGCCTTCTTTTCATTTTTTTTCTTTAATATCAGTTTCATTTTGTTAGTATCACTCCTAAGTACTTGAATTGGAAATTGGTTCAAACGAGTAATTATCACTTGGTTTCAGCCTGTAATTTTCTCTTTGGTAACTTCCTTAGCTGCTTTGAAAAATATTTTAGCATTATTCTTGATTGTATTTACATCATCCGCAGTAAGTCTGCATATGCTAACAGTTGAGTCACATCGTTTTAATTTTAGTACTTCGTTAGTTTCTTTTACCTTCCTAACAGCATATTTTAAGGTAAAATTTAACAGCAATGGATACGATGTTTCTTTTTTATATATAACCTATCATGAATTATACATTTGTCAGACATATTAACAAGATTCTTAGCTATTCCAAATTCGAATAATTTATCTCTTTAGCGCCTTTTACTTCAATCAAGTTAGGTTCTGGAACTAAAAAGTTCTGCTGTGTGTACTTCATTTATTTCTGAAATATCTCCTGCATGAACATTTAAAAGGTTATTGTAGTAGTCCTTCCATCTATTTAAAATAGTCAGCCATTTTTTATCAAGTTTACTTTAGGTTACTACCCCCTTTCTAAATTCATTTGCACCTCTGACATTTTTATTTCAGTTGCGTTAATTTTATTTTTCAAGTAATCTTCTAAACATGCTGTTCTTTAACCACCCAAGTCTAGCCTGATTTCTTATTTCTATTAGGTTATGACATTCATTAGCGAACCATGGCTTACTTTTTCTTGATTTATGGTATCCTATTTCAACTGCTGACTCTATTGCATTACGTATGTGCCCCCAAATTCTTATTTACGTCTGTTTCCTGCAAAATATCGAATCTATTTTATTCATATTTTTTGGAGGTACGCAGAATGAAAAAAATTACAATTCTATAGGTTGACGTTCATTATGTGGAAATACGGTTCATTATTTTTTTTAAAAAAGTTCATTTTATGTCAGGGATTGTATTTTTTATAGTTTTTATAGTGTCATGTGCTTTCATTAGATAATGAATTTAGGATTTTTTAATTAAACAAAATAGGTTTGTTAGTTCATATGATAATATTTCTTGTGATGCATACGCATAGTATCTTGATTGTTGTCCTTGTTGAAGTTTTTTTTATGTTTTTTTTATTATTATTTAAAAGGATTCGAATTCTTGAGGGGGCGAAGGGGGTTGAGTTTTTCGAGAATATCACGCATAACATGTTTATAAATAATATCGTTTACAATTATATTTGGAGTAGAAATCGCAATGTAGTAAATATCCTTTATCAATGTTTCAAGTTATGCAATGAGATTTGGTCGCCAATTAATTTTTGATGAGGGAGTAGGGTGTCATATTATAAATTAGAAATTCTTTATTAATTTGGAAGTTCAGTCTGTGGCTGCTCTACCACTTAACCCGCAAAATCTAGTACAATAAAACAAACAAAATACAATTACTACTATAACATAAGAATTCAATTACATTTTCACTTCTAAATATTTCTGTAATTAACACACTAAAAAAAAAATGAGTTTTTTCTCATTCACACACATCAAAATGTTCATCTTGGGTTCAAATCGCTCATTCTTGGTTTTCATTTCAACGTACATGGTGAATCTAGTCATGTGACTGAAGCTCTGTCCTTGCTCATGTAGAAGTACTTTCGTTACTGCCCTTTTGAAGCTGTTGTATGTCGCACACGAGGTAGCATCTGGTGGCAGCACATTCCAACTATATGCAAAAGCAGCTTTGAAGGATGACAGGAATATGGATTTTGAGAATCTGTCCAGAGTAAGTTTCTTAGAGTGTCGAGTCGTGTAGTTGTGTGTGTCGTGTCTAAATTGGAGTATGTCGTATAAGTATGTCGGTGTTTTTGTTTGCAGAATTTTGTATATTGTGCAGGCCAGATGTAGTTTTCTGCATCGTGTCATATTCAACCAATTAACGTCATTTAAGTAAGGCAGTATGTGATCCCTTCGTTTCAAGCTAAATGCAAAACGTATACAAGAATTCTGTAGTTTTTGTGCAATTTTATCATTCTTTTTTGTTAAACTAACACCGTAAACAACGTCAAAGTAATCGAAAATGGGAAGAACGAGAGTTTGCATAAGACGCAATTTAACATCAGTCGAAAGTAAGTGCGATGACTTATAGAGTGATCTAAGTATACCATAAGCTTTTGAACTCTGAGACGTTACGTGGTTTTGCCAGACAAGTTTCTGATTAAATATCACACCAAGTTCTTAACAGTTGTGCAGTGTGGGACCCTCACATCATTAATATTAATTGATAACCCATTTATTTGAATTTTATTTAAGGCAGCGCTAGAACCAATTAATGTAAAGCAGCATTTACAGCGTGTCCATGTTCGAGATCCGTCGATACAAAACTGAATGTCCTTTCTCATCAATCTAAAATTTTTGAACTCTACATTATTTGTACTCCAACAGATGATTGAAAGGGGGATGATGGAAATGGGGTGACATGATAGCAAACAATAAAATGTTGCAAAAGTTGATCCGTTTATCTCCTTGTTTCTATCACGATAGGGAACTCAAAATGTAAAATTTTCATTATCCTCCGCTTTACACTTTCTCTTTTCTCACGATATCTATCTTGATCAATTATCTCCATACCTCTTAGAAACATGTTCTCTACCTTTTTTTTGAAATATGCAACAGTCGCAGCAAGGGAATAATATTGCTCAAGGAGAGGTGTGGTGGTTTAACACGTACTCACAAAAAAAACAATCGTAAAATGCCAGTGTGTGTCAGTTGATAAAAGTGTGACAAAAAGTCTTGTATATCCACTCAGGAAATCATAAGATAACAGAACGGTAGGTGTCCCCGATGATGTAGCGGTAACGCCATCCCCTTGTGTAATCAAGAGGTTCCGGGTTCGATACCAGGTGGAGGCACATAGTGGTTCGGAGCCCACTTTAAACTCTAGGTTCAGTCCTGATTGGCCTGTCCGTGCATAAAGTGGACTATAAAAAAAAGTATACTAGAGATGGTATCACATGAGACGTGGCAAAAATTTCTGTCTTGCCTCGAGTTGTAGATAACAGTCTCGTTCTCCGTCTCAAGGTCTCATGTCTAATTATATAAATATCACGCTGCCACACCAGGTGTCCCGGTTCAAATCCCGGCCTGGGCATGGGAGTTCTTTGTGAGTGTCCCTTCATCAATTTCATCATATCATGAGGCGGTTCCTAAATGACAATAGTTAAAGACATATTTTAGCGAATTACGCCGGCATAAGCTAAGTACGTGTTGCTAGAAGGCCTTCGTCGTTGCAAGTCACCTAACCCATTCACTAAGAAATAAGAAAAAAAAATATTGACGTACTGAAAAAAGTTGACTTGTTCACCGAGTTCAGATGTTTACTCATTGATGACTCCGTTGTTGTCGTCTATCAAAAAACCTATAAGTACCTTGGAAACAGTGAGAGTTATCGAAAAATCTCCCCTTGTCATTTTTTTTTTCTTTTGGTGACGTAGAGTACGCGTAGAGAGGTCGGGTTTAGTGTGTCAGTCGAGTCTCGGTGTCCTCTGTCCTCCCATACCAAAATAAACATAGGTCGTCATGGAACCAATTTTTTTCATCAATCGAAAATTTTCTAAGTCCACAGCGTTAAAAAAATCTTAAATTGCAAATATCTCGAAAATGGTAAGAGTTATCGAAAAAAAAAATATATATCGAAAAACACCCCCATTCGGTATCGTTAGATACCCCCTGTCGATTTTGGAGATGTAGAATACGTATACCAAGTTTTGGTGTTCCTGGGGTCAAGGGGTAAGAAGTTAGCCGACCCCCTCCCAAAAACTTTGATCACTCGTAACTTTTGAACGAATAATCGTAGAGAGGTCGGGTTTAGTGCGTCGGTCGAGTCTCGGTGTCCTCTGTCCTCCCATACCAAAATAAACATAGGTCGTCATGGAACCAATTTTTTTCATCAACCGAAAATTTTCCAAGTCCTGCGTTAAATTGCAAATATCTCGAATTTTTGATAAACAGAGGTGTCCCATAGGACAAAAAGAAACACGTGAAACTCTATAGAGGTGTGGTTATCTACAACCGCAGCCGTTAGAGAACCTTTTACTTTTTTTTTTTGGTTGGGCACCACGCACCCTGGCGAGGTTATAGGGGCCAGGAATCCTAAAAAAAAAAACAATTATTATTATTTTGTTTGTTTGCGTCACAATACGGAAAAAATAATGAGAGGCGCCAGCACGCGCATATGTGTGTGTGTGTGTGTGGCACATCGTTTTCGCGAGAGGTTTTTACAAAAGCTCGCGATATATAAACATTTGGCCAGGACTTAGAAAAAAATTACGATAAGGTGCATTCGTACTTCAAGGATGAGAAAGTGAATTCTCTCGTACCGGCTTTTCTGCGCCGTAAAACATCGTCAGCGCCTATAAATTAAGCGCGGAACGTGGAGAGAAAGTGAGTTTTTGAGCTTTCGGTGCGATTTTCTTAGAGGTCGAAAAATCAGGGTTGTGGTGGAAGGCATATTTGTGACACTACTCTAAAGTAGGTCAAAGCACGTAGAGGCTCTCGTGTAGTTTAGCAAAAATCTGTTTGCGAATTCATCACGTACACCTATATGTGAGAAAAAGTATGAATAGAAGCTATGATCGGAAATCCAAAATGGCGACCGGAAGTGGGGTTATCTTGGAAACGGTAAGAGTTAGGAGAAATCTGTTCGCGGATTCATTACGTACGCCTATATGTAAGTAAAATATGAATAGAGCCTATGATCGGAAATCCAAAATGGCGACCGGAAGTGGGGTTATCTTGGAAACGGTAAGACTTAGGAAAAATCTGTTTGCGGATTCATCACGTACACCTATAAGTAAGTAAAATATGAATAAAACCTATGTTTGGAAATCGAAAATGGCGACCGGAAGTGGGGTTATCTTGGAAACGGTAAGAGTTAGGAGAAATCTGTTCGCGGATTCATTACGTACGCCTATATGTAAGTAAAATATGAATAAAACCTATGTTCGGAAATCCAAAATGGCGACCGGAAGTGGGGTTATCTTGGAAACGGTAAGACTTAGGAGAAATCTGTTCGCGGATTCGACGACTGCAAGATCAAAAATATTTATCTCAAGAAAAAAAAAAGAATAGGTGAAGTTATATCACGTAAGATCGTGGCAAGTGTGAGGTGGGAAAAAAGGGAAATTTTACTAAAACATCGCTAAACGCTAAAACATCGACAAACAATTGTCAAAATATGTCAAAAACTGATATTCAATTGATAAAAAAAGAGGCTACAAATGCATACCTACTAAGTGTGAGTTGGAAAAAAGGAAATATCGCTAAACGCAAAAACATCGACAAAAAATTGTCAAAATAAGTCAAAAACTGATATTCGATTGGTAAAAAACAGAGGCTACAAATGCATTACCTACAAATACCTACAAAGTGTTATTTTGAACCGCTTAGTTTACACTACTGTTGTAGTTTGAGGGAAATTCTAAAAAAGGATACGTAAACTTAGAATTGTATGTCTTAAAACAATCCTTTATATTGTTGTTATTTGGAGAAATCAACTGTTTCTTGTTCATGATTGGATATAAATAAAATTGTTACTCAAAAGTATTCTTCGAAGCTTTCGTACAATTCTGTGCCTCACCTTTTGTTCATAAACTTCGAGTTAAGCTAAACGCATAAAGAACAAATCTATTATTGGTAAAAAGGAAACTAGTGTCGAAACCTATAAAAGGACGTAGATTCTATACATGTGCTTATTTTGTGTTAGTATGATAATTTTCTGAATTTCAGCAGTGTAATTTTCCACGATATTTTGTGACCATTTATGCTTGCCTACAATTCCTTTTTTGATTGGTAAATGGGGAACTATTAACTCTTGCGTTCTATTTAAGTTCGCACGATAATAGGCATTGGCTCTCTTTTGAGACTGAGGGGGTAGCCCAAAAGGCTGGCCATAACCTTCAATAATTCGAATTTGTAGCTGTTGGTTGTAGCTTTACTTTAAGCTCGTGCATTAATTGGATCCCGGACCTTTTCACGCTTCCCACGAGATTAATTTATTCTATTTCTTCATGCACACAACCAGCAGGTTACAAATTTCCTGATACCAGAGCTGGTTTTATTAATATTTACATCTCAAATATTACAAAATTTTTTTCCCTTGCTTACCTTTTGATACTATAGGTATTACGATCATTCCGCTCCATAACTTTTGTTCAACCCCCCCTTTTTTTTGGTGTCTTTAACATTCTTTTTGACAGCCATACACCCCCCTTTTTTTAAGATTTTTTTTTTCTTTTCGTACCTTTTTTGACCATTAGATTTTTGCCCTTTCATTATCTTACGGTGTATCTTGATGTTGCATTTTTGCAATTATCCCGTACTTTGGTTATTCTTGGCATTTCTTGTGTTTTGGCTCTTCCCTATTGACCATTCTAGATATTTTCGTCCACGAGTACATATAATGTCGTCTCCGTTTCAAGACCATTTACATGGGGTTGGGTCAGTTTCTTTTCCCTTTCCGCCCGTAAATATACAACCTTCGCCATTTTTACAGACCCCAAATTTACACACACCCAGAGAACTTTTATTGCCTCCAGATTATTCATATATTACAAATTATATCAGATATACAACTGTTGTTGATCTTTTACGGGTATTACAACCGACGGATGGTTCTGATCCGGATAAGTTGTTTCATTTTTTGATGAACCTCCATAAAATTTTCAAACTCAATCTTATAGATTTGGAATCGTTACTATTAATGGCATTTACATCTACACAAGGACTTCTCCGAGATATTTGGTATGATTCTCTTCACGAGAAATTCCCCTGGCCCATGTTTATACGAGTTATATGGTATCGTTTCGTTCCTTATTCCACGATGCAAAGGTTGTTAGATAAATATCTTCTTCGTCCCCAGAGAAGTGGTGAATTCCTCTCCACTTATTTGAATGATGTCTATGAGGCTTATCATGTGCTACCCACCAATTGGCCTGAATCCAGTCTATTGGAGTTTATGTTACTGAGTTTACAGGCGAGCACACGTTTGCATTTAATGGGCTTTGATCGACCGACTTCTATCGCTAATTTTATTTGCTTATCTAGGGAGATATGGCCCTTAGAGTTACGTCGCTATGAACAACAACAGGAAACATGTGCGTCATATTCTATTGATTCTCATCCTTCACAACCTTTACCATCCTTACCTGTCCTTTCTTCTTCATCCCCCTCTTTGCCTAATGTAAATATCGCTGAAGATTTACCTTTTAAAGTTGTCCCACAGCGAAATATTAATTTACCGCACATTGAACCTTCTCCTGCTGACATAGAACGACATTTGCCATCAGAGGTTACACCTATACCTCATATAGAACATTCTTTGACAATTATTGACAAGGTTATGCCTATTATACATGCCACCTTAAATTCTACACAGAGTCGTCTTTTGGTCGACTCTGGCAGCTCTGTATCATTAATTGCCAGGGGATTTTTAGCCACTTTACGTCCCATACCACCTACTCTTCAGGACAATGTTCGTACCTTGCAAACTGTTAACAATCAGTCTATCCACCTTAATTCACGTGTGATTTTGACCTTGAAACTACAGGGTTTGTCTTGGAAATGAACTTTTTGGGTTTCCGAAACTTTACCGTTTCCCGTTATTCTTGGTTCTGATTTTTTTTCTCATTCAAAGGGTACTATTTCCTTTGACCATCTAGTGGTTTCCTTTCCCTATTCTCCGGACTCCATTCCGTTTGTTTCTTCTACACCTCTGGTCAAGAAACAAGATCAGGTACGCTTCGTTGACAAAGTCGATTGCTCTCCGGCTAATAACTTTGGCGACCGACCTTACCAGTTTATTACGGGAATACGATGATGTCGTGACAGAACGTGTGGGTACTTGTACACTGGAACCTGTTTCTATTCCCCTAATCACTAATGTTCCTTTTCGCTCCAAACCATTTCAGTTAAACCCTACCCAAACAACTATTTTACGCCAACAAATCCAGGAGTTATTGGACCAGGACATCATAGAGGAATGCGCCTCTCCTTATGCATCCCCGTGTTTCCTTGTCGATAAGAAGGACGGCGGTCATCGCCTTGTCTGTAGTTATAAGCATCTTAACCGTCTTATTGCTTATGACAACTTCCCACAAAGTCGTATAGATTTGATTTTCCAACATTTACAAGCTGCTAAAGTATTTTCTTGCTTAGATCTTTGCAAAAGTTTCCATCAATTAAGGCTAGATGAACCTAGCAAGGACTTAACGGCATTTGTCACCTCATTCGGTCAATACCGGTATACCAGGGTTCCTTTCGGTATCAATCTCGGCACACAATTACTGACTCGTGCTTTGGACAAAATTTTGGGACCCTTTAAATACAAATTCCTTGTGACATATGCTGATGATGTTTTGATCTTTAGCCCTGATGAAAAGACTCATTTGATCCACCTCAAATTGGTTTTGCAGGCCTTCCGCGAGGCTGGACTAACTGTCAACCCCGTAAAATCCAAATGGATGCAAACAGAAGTTAAATACTTGGGATATATTTTACGTGAGGGGCAACTTGTTCTAGACCCCGACCGTATTTCCGCCATTCAAGATATGCCCTCTCCTAGAAATGTCAAAGCCGTTCAACGTGTTTTGGGCTTATTGGGATATTATTCGCGCTTTATTCCATCCTATTCGGACCTTACTTCCTTTTTGACTGATAAAAAGAAAAAGGGCCTTCCCTTCACGTGGTCGGCCAACGATCAACAACAATTTGATATTCTCAAACAAGTTTTTCTTAAACATACTGTCTTAGCTTTGCCCGATTTTTCGCGGGAATTTGTTCTGCAATGCGATGCTTCAGGATTGGCTCTTGGCGCTACCCTGAACCAACGTATGTCAGATGGGTCATTACGTCCTATTGCTTTCGCCTCTCGCAAACGGACTGACATAGAACGTCGACAATCTATATACGAGGCTGAATGCTGTGCCATTGTTTATGGGTTCAAAAAGTTTGAAACATATTTAACCGAGAAGCACTTCACTCTTCAGACGGACAATCAAGCACTTTCTTGGCTTTTACGCCATCCTGAGCAGCACGGCAAGTTTGGTCGTTGGTTGCTTTATTTGTCACGTTTTTCTTATTCTGTGGAGCACATTGCTTCTCGTTTGAATCCTGTTGCTGATTGCTTATCACGAATGTATTCACCTGAGGAATTCCAGGTTTTACCTCAACCCATCACTTCCCTTGCTTGTGCTGCTCCCAAATTTCAAATTATCCCTTTTAGTAATTCAGATATCCTTGACCTTCAACACAAGGACTCTACCTTACTCCCAATCATTCAGAAAGTACAAACGGGTCAACCATATAAACATTATGCTCTTTATAATGACTTACTTGTCTGGCAACCTCCACGTTCAAATTCCTCATTAG
This sequence comes from Lepisma saccharinum, assembly GCF_977018435.1. Classification (NCBI taxonomy): domain Eukaryota; kingdom Metazoa; phylum Arthropoda; class Insecta; order Zygentoma; family Lepismatidae; genus Lepisma; species Lepisma saccharinum. The sequence goes on from NC_139255.1 coordinate 10,350,514, forward strand.
TTGTTGTTCCAAATACCCTGCAACATCTTATTTGTCGTTACTATCATGATACCCCCGTGGGAGGTTCCCACTTGGGTGTTCAAAAATGTACCAAGAAAATAATGAATATATTTTGGTGGCCATCGTGTATACAGGATATCAGGGCATATATTAAGTCTTGTGATACGTGTCAAAAAGCCAAATTGGCTATACGTAAACCTCCTGGTTTTTTGTCATCAGAAATCATCAAACACCCTTGGCGACGACTATACATTGACCTTGTTGGTCCTTTGGTGCGTTCATCAAAAGGACATACATATATATTGGTGGTTGTTGATGCATTTTCTAAGTGGGTTTCCCTTTATCCTCTTCGAGGTCCCACTTCCAACCAAATAGTAGAAAAACTTCGGTCCTTGTTGCTGGTGTTTGGAGCGCCGTGTGAATTGATGTCTGACAATGCATCATACTTTCGATCTCGCTATTTCAATTCTTTTCTATTTGAGTCTCGAGTCAAACACATCTATACCAGCGCCTACTATCCTAATCCTTCACTAGCAGAACGTTTTATTCGTAATCTCAAGGCCTCCCTGATCGCCTATCATTCTGAGGACCACACCAAATGGGATGTCCACTTGAATGCAATTTCGTTCGCATTCAATACTGCGATACAGGATAGTATACAAACCACCCCAGCACAGATTTTGTTTGGAAGAGACATTGATGGACCTATGAACTTCTTTTGGGAATTTAAATCCGATTCGGAATTGGCTGGTCCTCCTTCCCCGGATCGTGCTAAATGTTGGGCGCAGGCCTTCCGTCATTTACAGAAGGCATGGTTGACAAGACGTAATAGATATGACCCTACCAGGCAGCCTTCCTCCTTTAAGGTCGGAGATTTAGTCCTCTATAAGACTTTTCCCCAGAGTAACGCCTTTCAGAAGGTTACTGCGAAACTTCAGCAACGTTGGGCAGGTCCTGCTAAGGTTTTTAAGGTTTTGGGTCCCGTAACGGTTCTCTTGGTAGATCCAGAAACCGAAGTCTTCTTACGGAAGGTCCACATTTCACATATCAAACCATATTATCTTCGAGAGGAAAGTTCATCAGAAGTGGAATTATCAGACTCCCATATGGCTTCACTTTTGTACCCTACCACCCGAGATCAGAGTTCACGACGTTCTTCACGTCCATTACAGTCCTTTTATTGTAATTTTTGTCATCCAGCTGGACATACTGATTCACATTGTCGACGGCGCCCTCCTTCTGCCCAACATACATCTTATGAATCTGCTCGCCGCAGATAATACAGAGTATTGTGTATAATTGACACAGGATTGATTTTTTTCCCCATTATTGTGTATTGTACTATTGCAAATCTAGCAACAATTAAAGGTATTTATTTGCTAATATTTAATGGTGTATACACATTTTTATTCATTGATTCATGTATTGTGGGTTTAGTGTCATGTTTTGGTGTTCTCTATCAACTGAATTTTGTCTTTTATTAAATACAAAGGGTTGATTCTCCATTTCATTGCCTAGCATGTGTTATAGTATATTTTTGCCTGTATTTTTGATATGTAATTTGTGATGGAAGTTACCTTTGTAATTGATGCTCCTAATTATTTATTCTATTCCCCTCCAATAGGTTTTCCTCCCTTCTTTCCTATCCTTTTTTTCTCTTCTATTTCTTCTTCTTTTCTAATTCTCTTTTTTTTCTTTATTTTGCATGTTTTATCGATGAAACTTATGTGTCGAGTGTGCCATCCTGGAAATTCCCTTTTTTGTGCATCATATATTGCTATCTCGGACTACACATGGAATAGTTGCAACGCTTTCTATATTGTTAGTCAACCAAACAAAAAGTTTTTCTCGCCGCACAATATTACATATGGACCTTTTTTGTATACCATTGTTCTTTATATCAGGTATTCCTATGCTTAGTGTATGGTGAAATTGTGTGTTTCTAATTCAGGTAAATGTTTCCCCTCTTTCTCCTTTTTAGCTATGGTATTCTAACCATTATAGAGGGTTAAATTAATTTTCGTTTAATATTGTTCATAAAGTCATCTGATTGCAATCAATTCATCATTTTCATGCCTCATTGTTTACATGATTAATGCTTGTTGTATTATTATTGCAGTATTTACCCTGTGTAAATTATTTATATAAGTGTATAGTCAGGGTAAAGATTCTATTCTAGTCTTTAAATTATGGTTCTATATGCCACTATATATATATATATTTATTGTTACTGAGTTGTCCAATGTCATATATGATGCATGTGGTTAATTCTATCTGAGTGTTTTCTCAAATGGGTCTTTTTTATAGACCATCTATGATTTTAGAGGTATCCTTGATGCTCTCAGAAGGTGGTATTTGCATGTGAGTGTAGGTTAAGTGCCCTTTTCTAAATTTTTGGATTCTTAATTGTGCTACAATTGGTGCCCCTTTTTTTTCTTTTGCCACAAGGGGGAGTTTGTGACGTTTTTTTCTACGCATTGTATTTTCGCGTGGAAAAACGTCACAATTTCTCATTTTATTCGTACGCCTTGCGTCTTGTGTGTTTTCCCGGATTATAATTTATCACGCTAGAGGTCTCCACCGACCCCTCGGCCCGTGCTCGATTCCCGAGCAGAAAATTAACGCCAGTTCCGATCCTGTAATCTTCGCGATAAGAACGACGTGACTTTGGGTCACGAGTGTGGAGAGAATTTTACGTGCGCCGCATGGTTAAGTGTGCAAGTTGCCTCGCTGGCGAGACTTAACCCCACTCCTGATTTCTTCCTTTTTTGCGCGCTCCATGAATTAGTTTTCTCTCTCTACAAGTATTGGACATTATATCGCGAAGCAGTATTCATTCCTTTCTCTGATTAGTTCTACACGTTACATGGAAGGCTGCGTTTGACGAAAGTACGAAGCTGATCGCTGCCCAGTTTGATTTGGGTGTTTTTCTCCAATGGGACGAATCTGTATCCATGTTGGTGATTGAACACGAACCCAGAGATGTTCCTGTGTGCCACGCTAATATCCTGAAGACGAGACGTGAAGGAAGCCACGACTTGTAGTGTCTTACCGTACCTGGTTGTGAGAGATTGCTGTCTGGTACTCTATGCGAAATCCAATGGAGGTATGTACAGTGTTGTTTTCTCCCTCCTTTTGATTGCAAAAAAAATGCAAGTTCGCGGACTGTGATGAATTGGAATAAGTTTAACTTAACCGAATCAAAAATATAAAGAAAGAGCGTAATACGACGAAACGACAAATCGACGAAAAGGCTAGTTGCTTCAAAATCGTTATTACAGTACTTCGTCACACCCCTAGTGTCAAACTACCTTTTGATTGCGCATTAATAGTAACGCGAATGAACTTGAGGCATTTTTGCCAGAATTGCAAGCGTAGACCCTGGCGTACGCGAGTTGTTTGCTATTTACTATTGCGATTTCCTAAAAATGTAAAATAAGACGCACACGGAGGTGGGCACCAATAAATAAGTAATTACTGGGAGCATCAAATAGTCATAGAAATTATAAGATTGTTTATTGTCAAAGAAATGGGAATGATACGTGATAAAAGAGGTTAATATATCGATAAATTGTAATGTTCGAAAATTTCTTGGTATGTTCAGAATTACTAGAAGCATTAAGTAATGAGGTTCAATTGGAACTCGTGCGTGTATTAACATTCGCTGGAACTTTGTAATTTTGCGTAAAAATGCATGTATATATATATTACTGCCATGGGTAATGACAAAACAAAGTATAACAGTAAAAATTGTTAATGTTGTAGTTTGAGGGAAATTCTAAAAAAGGATACGTAAACTTCGAATTGTATGTCTTAAAACAATCCTTTATATTGTTGTTATTTGGAGAAATCAACTGTTTCTTGTTCATGATTGGATATAAATAAAATTGTTACTCAAAAGTATTCTTCGAAGCTTTCGTACAATTCTGTGCCTCACCTTTTGTTCATAAACTTCGAGTTAAGCTAAACGCATAAAGAACAAATCTATTATTGGTAAAAAGGAAACTAGTGTCGAAACCTATAAAAGGACGTAGATTCTATACATGTGCTTATTTTGTGTTAGTATGATAATTTTCTGAATTTCAGCAGTGTAATTTTCCACGATATTTTGTGACCATTTATGCTTGCCTACAATTCCTTTTTTGATTGGTAAATGGGGAACTATTAACTCTTGCGTTCTATTTAAGTTCGCACGATAATAGGCATTGGCTCTCTTTTGAGACTGAGGGGGTAGCCCAAAAGGCTGGCCATAACCTTCAATAATTCGAATTTGTGGCTGTTGGTTGTAGCTTTACTTTAAGCTCGTGCATTAATTGGATCCCGGACCTTTTCACGCTTCCCACGAGATTAATTTATTCTATTTCTTCATGCACACAACCAGCAGGTTACAAATTTCCTGATACCAGAGCTGGTTTTATTAATATTTACATCTCAAATATTACAAAATTTTTTTCCCTTGCTTACCTTTTGATACTATAGGTATTACGATCATTCCGCTCCATAACTTTTGTTCAACCCCCCCTTTTTTTTTGGGGTCTTTAAAATTTTTTTTGACAGCCATACACCCCCCTTTTTTTAAGATTTTTTTTTTCTTTTCGTACCTTTTTTGACCATTAGATTTTTGCCCTTTCATTATCTTACGGTGTATCTTGATGTTGCATTTTTGCAATTATCCCGTACTTTGGTTATTCTTGGCATTTCTTGTGTTTTGGCTCTTCCCTATTGACCATTCTAGATATTTTCGTCCACGAGTACATATAATGTCGTCTCCGTTTCAAGACCATTTACATGGGGTTGGGTCAGTTTCTTTTCCCTTTCCGCCCGTAAATATACAACCTTCGCCATTTTTACAGACCCCAAATTTACACACACCCAGAGAACTTTTATTGCCTCCAGATTATTCATATATTACAAATTATATCAGATATACAACTGTTGTTGATCTTTTACGGGTATTACAACCGACGGATGGTTCTGATCCGGATAAGTTGTTTCATTTTTTGATGAACCTCCATAAAATTTTCAAACTCAATCTTATAGATTTGGAATCGTTACTATTAATGGCATTTACATCTACACAAGGACTTCTCCGAGATATTTGGTATGATTCTCTTCACGAGAAATTCCCCTGGCCCATGTTTATACGAGTTATATGGTATCGTTTCGTTCCTTATTCCACGATGCAAAGGTTGTTAGATAAATATCTTCTTCGTCCCCAGAGAAGTGGTGAATTCCTCTCCACTTATTTGAATGATGTCTATGAGGCTTATCATGTGCTACCCACCAATTGGCCTGAATCCAGTCTATTGGAGTTTATGTTACTGAGTTTACAGGCGAGCACACGTTTGCATTTAATGGGCTTTGATCGACCGACTTCTATCGCTAATTTTATTTGCTTATCTAGGGAGATATGGCCCTTAGAGTTACGTCGCTATGAACAACAACAGGAAACATGTGCGTCATATTCTATTGATTCTCATCCTTCACAACCTTTACCATCCTTACCTGTCCTTTCTTCTTCATCCCCCTCTTTGCCTAATGTAAATATCGCTGAAGATTTACCTTTTAAAGTTGTCCCACAGCGAAATATTAATTTACCGCACATTGAACCTTCTCCTGCTGACATAGAACGACATTTGCCATCAGAGGTTACACCTATACCTCATATAGAACATTCTTTGACAATTATTGACAAGGTTATGCCTATTATACATGCCACCTTAAATTCTACACAGAGTCGTCTTTTGGTCGACTCTGGCAGCTCTGTATCATTAATTGCCAGGGGATTTTTAGCCACTTTACGTCCCATACCACCTACTCTTCAGGACAATGTTCGTACCTTGCAAACTGTTAACAATCAGTCTATCCACCTTAATTCACGTGTGATTTTGACCTTGAAACTACAGGGTTTGTCTTGGAAATGAACTTTTTGGGTTTCCGAAACTTTACCGTTTCCCGTTATTCTTGGTTCTGATTTTTTTTCTCATTCAAAGGGTACTATTTCCTTTGACCATCTAGTGGTTTCCTTTCCCTATTCTCCGGACTCCATTCCGTTTGTTTCTTCTACACCTCTGGTCAAGAAACAAGATCAGGTACGCTTCGTTGACAAAGTCGATTGCTCTCCGGCTAATAACTTTGGCGACCGACCTTACCAGTTTATTACGGGAATACGATGATGTCGTGACAGAACGTGTGGGTACTTGTACACTGGAACCTGTTTCTATTCCCCTAATCACTAATGTTCCTTTTCGCTCCAAACCATTTCAGTTAAACCCTACCCAAACAACTATTTTACGCCAACAAATCCAGGAGTTATTGGACCAGGACATCATAGAGGAATGCGCCTCTCCTTATGCATCCCCGTGTTTCCTTGTCGATAAGAAGGACGGCGGTCATCGCCTTGTCTGTAGTTATAAGCATCTTAACCGTCTTATTGCTTATGACAACTTCCCACAAAGTCGTATAGATTTGATTTTCCAACATTTACAAGCTGCTAAAGTATTTTCTTGCTTAGATCTTTGCAAAAGTTTCCATCAATTAAGGCTAGATGAACCTAGCAAGGACTTAACGGCATTTGTCACCTCATTCGGTCAATACCGGTATACCAGGGTTCCTTTCGGTATCAATCTCGGCACACAATTACTGACTCGTGCTTTGGACAAAATTTTGGGACCCTTTAAATACAAATTCCTTGTGACATATGCTGATGATGTTTTGATCTTTAGCCCTGATGAAAAGACTCATTTGATCCACCTCAAATTGGTTTTGCAGGCCTTCCGCGAGGCTGGACTAACTGTCAACCCCGTAAAATCCAAATGGATGCAAACAGAAGTTAAATACTTGGGATATATTTTACGTGAGGGGCAACTTGTTCTAGACCCCGACCGTATTTCCGCCATTCAAGATATGCCCTCTCCTAGAAATGTCAAAGCCGTTCAACGTGTTTTGGGCTTATTGGGATATTATTCGCGCTTTATTCCATCCTATTCGGACCTTACTTCCTTTTTGACTGATAAAAAGAAAAAGGGCCTTCCCTTCACGTGGTCGGCCAACGATCAACAACAATTTGATATTCTCAAACAAGTTTTTCTTAAACATACTGTCTTAGCTTTGCCCGATTTTTCGCGGGAATTTGTTCTGCAATGCGATGCTTCAGGATTGGCTCTTGGCGCTACCCTGAACCAACGTATGTCAGATGGGTCATTACGTCCTATTGCTTTCGCCTCTCGCAAACGGACTGACATAGAACGTCGACAATCTATATACGAGGCTGAATGCTGTGCCATTGTTTATGGGTTCAAAAAGTTTGAAACATATTTAACCGAGAAGCACTTCACTCTTCAGGCGGACAATCAAGCACTTTCTTGGCTTTTACGCCATCCTGAGCAGCACGGCAAGTTTGGTCGTTGGTTGCTTTATTTGTCACGTTTTTCTTATTCTGTGGAGCACATTGCTTCTCGTTTGAATCCTGTTGCTGATTGCTTATCACGAATGTATTCACCTGAGGAATTCCAGGTTTTACCTCAACCCATCACTTCCCTTGCTTGTGCTGCTCCCAAATTTCAAATTATCCCTTTTAGTAATTCAGATATCCTTGACCTTCAACACAAGGACTCTACCTTACTCCCAATCATTCAGAAAGTACAAACGGGTCAACCATATAAACATTATGCTCTTTATAATGACTTACTTGTCTGGCAACCTCCACGTTCAAATTCCTCATTAGTTGTTGTTCCAAATACCCTGCAACATCTTATTTGTCGTTACTATCATGATACCCCCGTGGGAGGTTCCCACTTGGGTGTTCAAAAATGTACCAAGAAAATAATGAATATATTTTGGTGGCCATCGTGTATACAGGATATCAGGGCATATATTAAGTCTTGTGATACGTGTCAAAAAGCCAAATTGGCTATACGTAAACCTCCTGGTTTTTTGTCATCAGAAATCATCAAACACCCTTGGCGACGACTATACATTGACCTTGTTGGTCCTTTGGTGCGTTCATCAAAAGGACATACATATATATTGGTGGTTGTTGATGCATTTTCTAAGTGGGTTTCCCTTTATCCTCTTCGAGGTCCCACTTCCAACCAAATAGTAGAAAAACTTCGGTCCTTGTTGCTGGTGTTTGGAGCGCCGTGTGAATTGATGTCTGACAATGCATCATACTTTCGATCTCGCTATTTCAATTCTTTTCTATTTGAGTCTCGAGTCAAACACATCTATACCAGCGCCTACTATCCTAATCCTTCACTAGCAGAACGTTTTATTCGTAATCTCAAGGCCTCCCTGATCGCCTATCATTCTGAGGACCACACCAAATGGGATGTCCACTTGAATGCAATTTCGTTCGCATTCAATACTGCGATACAGGATAGTATACAAACCACCCCAGCACAGATTTTGTTTGGAAGAGACATTGATGGACCTATGAACTTCTTTTGGGAATTTAAATCCGATTCGGAATTGGCTGGTCCTCCTTCCCCGGATCGTGCTAAATGTTGGGCGCAGGCCTTCCGTCATTTACAGAAGGCATGGTTGACAAGACGTAATAGATATGACCCTACCAGGCAGCCTTCCTCCTTTAAGGTCGGAGATTTAGTCCTCTATAAGACTTTTCCCCAGAGTAACGCCTTTCAGAAGGTTACTGCGAAACTTCAGCAACGTTGGGCAGGTCCTGCTAAGGTTTTTAAGGTTTTGGGTCCCGTAACGGTTCTCTTGGTAGATCCAGAAACCGAAGTCTTCTTACGGAAGGTCCACATTTCACATATCAAACCATATTATCTTCGAGAGGAAAGTTCATCAGAAGTGGAATTATCAGACTCCCATATGGCTTCACTTTTGTACCCTACCACCCGAGATCAGAGTTCACGACGTTCTTCACGTCCATTACAGTCCTTTTATTGTAATTTTTGTCATCCAGCTGGACATACTGATTCACATTGTCGACGGCGCCCTCCTTCTGCCCAACATACATCTTATGAATCTGCTCGCCGCAGATAATACAGAGTATTGTGTATAATTGACACAGGATTGATTTTTTTCCCCATTATTGTGTATTGTACTATTGCAAATCTAGCAACAATTAAAGGTATTTATTTGCTAATATTTAATGGTGTATACACATTTTTATTCATTGATTCATGTATTGTGGGTTTAGTGTCATGTTTTGGTGTTCTCTATCAACTGAATTTTGTCTTTTATTAAATACAAAGGGTTGATTCTCCATTTCATTGCCTAGCATGTGTTATAGTATATTTTTGCCTGTATTTTTGATATGTAATTTGTGATGGAAGTTACCTTTGTAATTGATGCTCCTAATTATTTATTCTATTCCCCTCCAATAGGTTTTCCTCCCTTCTTTCCTATCCTTTTTTTCTCTTCTATTTCTTCTTCTTTTCTAATTCTCTTTTTTTTCTTTATTTTGCATGTTTTATCGATGAAACTTATGTGTCGAGTGTGCCATCCTGGAAATTCCCTTTTTTGTGCATCATATATTGCTATCTCGGACTACACATGGAATAGTTGCAACGCTTTCTATATTGTTAGTCAACCAAACAAAAAGTTTTTCTCGCCGCACAATATTACATATGGACCTTTTTTGTATACCATTGTTCTTTATATCAGGTATTCCTATGCTTAGTGTATGGTGAAATTGTGTGTTTCTAATTCAGGTAAATGTTTCCCCTCTTTCTCCTTTTTAGCTATGGTATTCTAACCATTATAGAGGGTTAAATTAATTTTCGTTTAATATTGTTCATAAAGTCATCTGATTGCAATCAATTCATCATTTTCATGCCTCATTGTTTACATGATTAATGCTTGTTGTATTATTATTGCAGTATTTACCCTGTGTAAATTATTTATATAAGTGTATAGTCAGGGTAAAGATTCTATTCTAGTCTTTAAATTATGGTTCTATATGCCACTATATATATATATATTTATTGTTACTGAGTTGTCCAATGTCATATATGATGCATGTGGTTAATTCTATCTGAGTGTTTTCTCAAATGGGTCTTTTTTATAGACCATCTATGATTTTAGAGGTATCCTTGATGCTCTCAGAAGGTGGTATTTGCATGTGAGTGTAGGTTAAGTGCCCTTTTCTAAATTTTTGGATTCTTAATTGTGCTACAATTGGTGCCCCTTTTTTTTCTTTTGCCACAAGGGGGAGTTTGTGACGTTTTTTTCTACGCATTGTATTTTCGCGTGGAAAAACGTCACAATTTCTCATTTTATTCGTACGCCTTGCGTCTTGTGTGTTTTCCCGGATTATAATTTATCACGCTAGAGGTCTCCACCGACCCCTCGGCCCGTGCTCGATTCCCGAGCAGAAAATTAACGCCAGTTCCGATCCTGTAATCTTCGCGATAAGAACGACGTGACTTTGGGTCACGAGTGTGGAGAGAATTTTACGTGTGCCGCATGGTTAAGTGTGCAAGTTGCCTCGCTGGCGAGACTTAACCCCACTCCTGATTTCTTCCTTTTTTGCGCGCTCCATGAATTAGTTTTCTCTCTCTACAAGTATTGGACATTATATCGCGAAGCAGTATTCATTCCTTTCTCTGATTGGTTCTACACGTTACATGGAAGGCTGCGTTTGACGAAAGTACGAAGCTGATCGCTGCCCAGTTTGATTTGGGTGTTTTTCTCCAATGGGACGAATCTGTATCCATGTTGGTGATTGAACACGAACCCAGAGATGTTCCTGTGTGCCACGCTAATATCCTGAAGACGAGACGTGAAGGAAGCCACGACTTGTAGTGTCTTACCGTACCTGGTTGTGAGAGATTGCTGTCTGGTACTCTATGCGAAATCCAATGGAGGTATGTACAGTGTTGTTTTCTCCCTCCTTTTGATTGCAAAAAAAATGCAAGTTCGCGGACTGTGATGAATTGGAATAAGTTTAACTTAACCGAATCAAAAATATAAAGAAAGAGCGTAATACGACGAAACGACAAATCGACGAAAAGGCTAGTTGCTTCAAAATCGTTATTACAGTACTTCGTCACACCCCTAGTGTCAAACTACCTTTTGATTGCGCATTAATAGTAACGCGAATGAACTTGAGGCATTTTTGCCAGAATTGCAAGCGTAGACCCTGGCGTACGCGAGTTGTTTGCTATTTACTATTGCGATTTCCTAAAAATGTAAAATAAGACGCACACGGAGGTGGGCACCAATAAATAAGTAATTACTGGGAGCATCAAATAGTCATAGAAATTATAAGATTGTTTATTGTCAAAGAAATGGGAATGATACGTGATAAAAGAGGTTAATATATCGATAAATTGTAATGTTCGAAAATTTCTTGGTATGTTCAGAATTACTAGAAGCATTAAGTAATGAGGTTCAATTGGAACTCGTGCGTGTATTAACATTCGCTGGAACTTTGTAATTTTGCGTAAAAATGCATGTATATATATATTACTGCCATGGGTAATGACAAAACAAAGTATAACAGTAAAAATTGTTAATGTTGTAGTTTGAGGGAAATTCTAAAAAAGGATACGTAAACTTCGAATTGTATGTCTTAAAACAATCCTTTATATTGTTGTTATTTGGAGAAATCAACTGTTTCTTGTTCATGATTGGATATAAATAAAATTGTTACTCAAAAGTATTCTTCGAAGCTTTCGTACAATTCTGTGCCTCACCTTTTGTTCATAAACTTCGAGTTAAGCTAAACGCATAAAGAACAAATCTATTATTGGTAAAAAGGAAACTAGTGTCGAAACCTATAAAAGGACGTAGATTCTATACATGTGCTTATTTTGTGTTAGTATGATAATTTTCTGAATTTCAGCAGTGTAATTTTCCACGATATTTTGTGACCATTTATGCTTGCCTACAATTCCTTTTTTGATTGGTAAATGGGGAACTATTAACTCTTGCGTTCTATTTAAGTTCGCACGATAATAGGCATTGGCTCTCTTTTGAGACTGAGGGGGTAGCCCAAAAGGCTGGCCATAACCTTCAATAATTCGAATTTGTAGCTGTTGGTTGTAGCTTTACTTTAAGCTCGTGCATTAATTGGATCCCGGACCTTTTCACGCTTCCCACGAGATTAATTTATTCTATTTCTTCATGCACACAACCAGCAGGTTACAATATAAATACCGAAAAACTTTTATTTAAATAACATCTTGTAAAAATGACAACTTGTATAACTAACTTACCACTTGAACTGCTTTACAAGATTTTTGAGTACACAGGTGAGGATGTTGCGAGGCTAGTTGAGTTAAGCAAAATAGTGCCTGAATTTCGTCCACCGTGCGAGATGATTTTTATGGACAATCTTCGCAAAATAAGTGGTATTAAAAAGTTACAGAATTCTGAGTCTCTTTTTCGGGCTGCAAGCAAAAAATTGGCCGATAGGATGGACGAGCTTTATGAGGCGAGGGAAGGAAGGAGACGATATACGGATGATTGGTATAAGTCAAATGCTGAAACAGATAACATTATTACACAACTTATCGCTTTGACTGAGGCACGAACTTTTTTTCTAACCTGACATGATATATAAATAAAATACTATTACTAAAAAGGATATAGACGGATTAACTTTTGCAGGCAACCAAATCTCATGAAACATCGATAAAGGATGCGCTTTCTATAGAAAATATAATTACTTATAAACGTGCAATGCGTGATATTCTCGAAAAACTCAACCCCCTCCGTCTCTTCAAAAATTCGAATCCAAGCGATATTTTAAACAGATAGAAGAACTACTTAAATGTTCAGAAGTACATAATTTATGTTAATTTCCAAGTATTATTAGATTGATGATTAAATCACGAATACTTAGGTGGGCACGAATGAGAAAAGAATAAAGGAGATTTTACAGGAATCTTGTTGGGGGAAACCTGATGGTAAAGGACCAAAATGAAGATGTAGATGGATCTAAAAAAATCGGTAAAATTGGAATAGAATATATATATATATATATATATGAGCAAAATTTATATATATTCTATTCCAATTTCTACCGATTTTTTTAGATCCATCTCCATCTTCATTTTGGTCCTTTACCATCAGGTTTCCCCAACAAGATTCCTGTAAAATCTCCTTTATTCTTTTCTCATTCGTGCCCACCTAAGTATTCGTGATTTAATCATCAATCTAATAATACTTGGAAATTAACATAAATAATGTACTTCTGAACATTTAAGTAGTTCTTCTATCTGTTTAAAATATCGCTTGGATTCGAATTTTTGAAGAGACGGAGGGGGTTGAGTTTTTCGAGAATATCACGCATTGCACGTTTATAAGTAATTATATTTTCTATAGAAAGCGCATCCTTTATCGATGTTTCATGAGATTTGGTTGCCTGCAAAAGTTAATCCGTTTATCTCCTTTTTAGTAATAGTATTTTATTTATATATCATGTCAGGTTAGAAAAAAAGTTCGTGCCTCAGTCAAAGCGATAAGTTGTGTAATAATGTTATCTGTTTCAGCATTTGACTTATACCAATCATCCGTATATCGTCTCCTTCCTTCCCTCGCCTCATAAAGCTCGTCCATCCTATCGGCCAATTTTTTGCTTGCAGCCCGAAAAAGAGACTCAGAATTCTGTAACTTTTTAATACCACTTATTTTGCGAAGATTGTCCATAAAAATCATCTCGCACGGTGGACGAAATTCAGGCACTATTTTGCTTAACTCAACTAGCCTCGCAACATCCTCACCTGTGTACTCAAAAATCTTGTAAAGCAGTTCAAGTGGTAAGTTAGTTATACAAGTTGTCATTTTTACAAGATGTTATTTAAATAAAAGTTTCTCGGTATTTATATATAAATTTTCTCGGGGAAAAACACAAAACTCACAATCAAGTCAAAATTTAATAAGATTCTATTTACTAGAAAAAATAATACTTTTAAACTTATAATAATTAATAAAATATAACTTAAAAAACAATAATTATAATATTTTTTCAGCTCTGGTATTTATATATAAATTTTCTCGGGAAAAATTCAAAATTCAAGTGTGTACATGACCCCAAGAATACAATTTAAAATCACTAATATAATCACATTTTCAGAAGCTTTTTTCCCCTTTCCCTATACTTATCAACATCTAAAACCAACATATAGGCCTACATCTGATGGCAAATTTCCTATAACTATTTTATAATAAAAACTAAGCTATATTAGGAGCCCCACAAATAATTACTCCCCAACTAATCCGAATTCTGGGTTCAGGCGCGTGGAAGTATGTTAGACCCTTTCTTGAGAGTAATCCTCGAAAACTACATGTTACGCATTGCATCTCTTCTTATTATTATATCTTCTTGTTTGTAATTTTGTTATTTTACGTAGCAACAATAAGAATGAAGATGAAATTGGATAAAAACACTTATAAAAATCTCCCATGCAGGGATTCGAACCCGGAAACTTCAGTAGTGAGACCTAAAGTCGACCACTAACACTCTTCAGTACTGAGCCGGTAGAATAAATATTGATCCACAGAAAACAGCGACCTACAGAAACACTAACCTACCTCAATTCTATGTGCAGACAGGCAATGACCTAATAGCGTGTGTTATGAATCGCTTCTGTAGGTCAGTAATTCCGTGGATCAATATTTTGGCGAATCCCAGCAGAGCTATGTTCTATCCCTCGGTTCAATTAGCTATCATATTTAAAAAAAATGCAAAATATCCCAGTTTCAATTCGATCCATTTATCTGAATCGAAGAAACCAACAATTCACCTATCCCCATATCACTGTATGCTTGCCCTATTAGGATCCTCTTTTGCTGTTGTGCTCAATTAGTTTTCACTAATTGGCGATTTTTTTGAAGAGGTCTAATAGGGCAAGATACGGCGGTATGAGAAATATGTGAATTTCAAGATATTTTAGCAATATACGACGTCTTAAGAAAGGTATATTCGGCTCCAAAGTACTTTGTCTAGCGCTTACTACCATTCCCTATTGCCGGCAGAGAGAGTTAAAAATATTAACGTATTGAAAAAAGTTGACTTGTCGACTCGGGTCTGTTCACCGAGTTCAGACATTTGCACATAGATGGCTCTGTTGAATATTTCTAAAACAAGCAAATTCTGTTTGCCGTTTTTTCTAATATCCACTCGGTAATAAGTAAAAATATAAATACAACTTATACCTAACAAAATAGGGCAATATCAGGCATATTTTAACCAGAAATAGATCAAAAATAAATATGTCTAAGTATAAGTATAGGTGTAGGTGTAGTTCTTAAGAGCATCTTAGCTTAGTTTTAAGTGTAGTTAAAACAATATTGAGAAAAACCATATTTTTAACAAATTTATAAACAGCAATTTTAGCAAATTCAGGTTTAGCCACATCAATTTGAGGGGGTCATCTTTTCTCGGAAGCTTTTTTTTTACAAAAATCGTAGGTTTTACACAGTAACAATAAAATTTTATACACATTTTGCCTTAGTTTTAAATATTTCTATTCAGTCAAAACACCTCATCATTTATCGCGCCAGTTATATAGCCAATTACACTACTTATGCCCTTGGTCACTATAGCTTATTCTGTGCTGGGCGTAATATTACGCTCGCGAACATCTGTGACTGAACTAACATGTGTTGAACTGAATAATACGTTTTTTGTTGGTGAAACATATGTTTTGCTATTGAAGAAACAACGACCTTTTATTTAGTCACGATTTTCAGTGCTGAGAAAGAAGAAGAAAAAGAAGAAGTTCAGAGGAAAGTAAACTGTGTTTGTGTTATGCTGACAAAGTGCAAACGTGAGTTCGTTTGTGTGCCGCGTTTAGTCAGTTGCTTTATGTACATTTTTTTGATGTTGCGTATTTTGAACTGTTGGTGATTTATTTTTGGTTTTTGAGTTTGTGAGTTTGTAATAGTATTGTCAAACAGGATTGCGAAATATTTTTTTCCCTTATCCCTCATATCTATTAAAGATAATGCAATGAAACTTGGCGTACGCATTACGTATAGACCATAGTATTTTTCAAGGTAGATTATAATCGGGTGCCTGTATCCCGAGCCGGTCCAGAGGGCCCCAAAGGTACCAAAAATTTTTTTCGGAGGAAATTTCCCGAATTATCTCCGATTCCCCTTTCCTCATACTTGATATACACATGTGCCTGGTACCATTGAAAGCCTGTTCTATTCTGAAGAGAAAGGGGTATGAACCATGATACTCGGATGAATTGTGCTGAAGCAGTAGCTATCGTATCAATCCCTAAGATTATATGTTTATTTTAAAAAGCCTCTCTGAATGCTTCATGTTGACCAGCGCATTCACTTGTTTTTCTCAGTTGTCTCAACCTCTGAGGCATGTAAACAATGCACAGTGTTGTTTTATGCTTAACTTCCTGAGGTATTCAGGAAACAGGTTGTTTCTTCTGCCTATGGAGTCAGCGGTTTGCATAGTGGCAATTAAAAACACGATTCGGCATGGAGGAAGAGCTCCATGGCCTAGGGATATAGGGAGGAGACAAGCTGAGAGGGAACTGACTTTGGATTGGAATTGAGGAGGGAGAAGAGGTTAGGAGAGCAGGGGAGCAAAAGTGAGACGACGCGCTGGTCAACCGATAGAGAAGCCAACAGAGGACTTAGTATATTTTATTCATCGTAATTATCTTCATTCGTCAGATAGACAGGTAACTATCCAAAACCCAGCCATGATTCAGGTTCAAAGGTTCAGAAAACCCAACGAGTGACCATTGTCTTTTCTAGTTGTTAAGTTCCTAAATCTTATTTGTACCTTTCGTATTGCCAAGCGTTAACTCGTCATGCCAATGACGAGTGCTCTCATCGTAGAGGATGAATGATGAATAGCTTACATCACCCAGCAATTAATTGCGAAGTGACTGGTTCTGATCCCATCATTCTATAGAATGATACGTGGTGGAGGTGCGGGGATATTTAAAAATATTACTACGCAAACAGAAAAAAAATACATAGAACGGGAAACCATTTTGTCAGAAATTTTCAAAGGGAAGGGTATCTTTTTACACTGCTTTGCAGTCTGGACTCATTATCAATTACACATTCATGAGAAACCCAACATAGATAAGCTGTGCCAGCCTTTGACTGCTTATGGCGGGAATAGGTACGTTTCCCGCCAATAACAATCTGCCTTTGCAGGTTCATTGATTAATGATCGATTGTATTAACATATCATTCTCGCTTTATGTACGTAAGGACACACGTTACCAAATATTTGTTCCTAGTTCATCTGTTTGATTCATCTCATGTCATGCGCATTTAGTCATGGCGCCACACGTGAGGACTGAAATCTTGCCTTCGTTCTGTATTATTCATACAAGTGGAACCCAATCAACAGGTATGGTGCAATAACAACATGATGAACGGGGATGGAGGCTGATGACATGCTATCTTCTTCAGTGACAATCTAATTTTGGTCTATAACTCATGACACGTTACAGTATTTTCCGCCATCATTTCATATTTTCCTCCACTGGCAAAAATAAATTGTAGACCTGAAAACAAGAACACTTTTTCCATATATAGTAATTCCGACTTTAAATTTCGCTATGAACGCTTCCGCAACCTGTACTTCCTGAGGAGTTAGAGTGTCCCACTCGTAAGGGCCCCGGAAAAAGTGTTATAAAAATCTTAATAAAAGAGGATATGAAACCAAAGTTGTACATGACATACCTTTATGGTTGAGAAATGAAGGTACATTACAAGAAGTGCTGGAAATGACCTCCCCCACCTGAATACACAGTTCAACACGGTGCTGCATGTTCGTGAAGGTGGGCGTGTTCTGTTCATTATCACAGCGGCGCATCATCGGGACATTTTTTTTGACACTACTGTCAACAGTGATGTGTACCAGGTATTGTTTCATGAAATTGTGAACCAGTTGGATGACGAGTAACTGACACTTGGCTGGTACCAGCTAGATGGGGCAACATGCCACACGTCTGACGCGAGTATGGCCAGGCGTGAATGTTGCTCTGGCAGCAACATTCACGAACATGCAGCGCCGTGTTGAACTGTGTATACGGTAGAGGGAGGTTACTTCCAGCACTTCTTGTAATGTACCTTCATTTCTCAACCATAAAGGTATGTCATGTACAAATTTGGTTTCATATCCTATTTTATTAAGATTTTTATAACACTTTTTCCGGGGCCCTTACAAGTGGGACACCCAACTTGATTGCTTTATCTATTCAAATAAAATGCTTGTATACCCTGCTCCAGCTATCTCTGGGGCAGGCGAACGAAACAAGTCTCTGTGAAAGTAGTAGTGACAGTGACGCCAGAGTGCACTGTTTTACTCTGTCCACTCGATTTCCTTCCCTTCTCTGACGCTATGCGCCGCCTTGCTCAAGAGATAGATGAGACAGGGTACTGTGTGTGCATCTTTATATCAGATCTTCAATCCCTTTTTATCTTTAAAAAATGCAACTGCACCTTGTCTATGCCATTCGAAAGAAAGGACGAGAAGGAATAGGAGAAGAAAACAGACGAGACAAGAAGGGAAAAGTAGAGATGAGAATTGAAAAGAGGAAGATTGGGAGAGGAAAATGAAAGGGAAAGAGGATGAAAGAGAAGATTTTAATTTTTTTACTTCGCTTTTTTATTTCTACCACTTTTTATTAATCTCAAAGATGGTACGATCACATTGATGAAGTGACACTCACAAAGAACACCCATACCCCGGCCGAGATTCGAACCAGGAACCTCTGGCGTCATAGTGCGCTGTGCTAACCACTCTGCACAGAGGTCGTGCTTCTGAGAGAAGGGATAAAAAAGAGAAGAGCGAGAATAGAATATAAGATAAAATGAAGAGAGAAAAATGAAAACATAATGGAAGAGAGGATAATGGGAGAGAGAAGAAAAAGCTAGAGGTGGGGATGAAAACTACAACAGACCTATGGTTCTAATACAGAACTTGTGCGCTAACCAACTACTGTGCAGCATATGAGTATTTTGGCTCTAATTTTCCAAGGGGATAATAAACCCCCTCGCTCTAAAGGGGTTGAACTCATATGTAGTCACTTCGTTATAAATAGGGGAAGTATTTTAAAGTGAAAAATATGGTCGGGAAAGGGAAAGATGACCCTGAATGTTTTTGGAAAAGGTCCAAAAAAAGTGCTGAAAAGAGGCCTGTATTCAGGTCTAAACTAGTAACATTAACATTCTTTATTCAGCACTGTAGAAAATAACATAATTAGTTACATAAAGTAACCAATATTTAGGAAGTAAAAGTGGCATTTGCTTGGTTTCAATCAAATTATAATTGATTACGCTGAACATTTCTATCTTTTCGAATGTAAGTCGCTGAGCTCGTTACATTATCTTGGGAACTATTGGGGCTGCAATGATTACATTATACCATTTTATAGTTCTCGTCGTGCTCTACAAAATGAAACTATAGGATTTTATGTAGCTGCTCAAGCACAGTGAAAACCATTCATTTTTCTGTCCAAGTTTTTAACAAAACATTAATGAAAGGGAAGGAGTAAGGTGCTGAAACATCAAAGAGGGGGTAGAAGGGCTAATGTGCTAATCGCACTAAAATGTGAACAAGGTATCTTCATTTTATTTGATTTCATGTCCTAAAATCCATATCTAAAACGACCGGTATGAAAACAGCTATATTTTTGGAATGGTGCTGCTTCTTAACTCTAGAAAGCCATCGTGTATGAAAGACTTTGTTAGAGCTAACATATCGTAAAATTTACGAGGAGGTTCAAAATACTATGACAACCAATAAGTTTTTACAAAATTGAATTTTAATGAACATGACTTGTTAGAATAAACATTGACAAACATTTTGGTTACAAAACACTGTTTTAAAGTTCATCATTTCAGTGCACACAGTATTTTCCCCGATGCTCTCCACAGGAACGATGACGTCATCCTCCTCATTACCGATGGACAAATTCCGCAGATTGTGCGTGGCTGGTTTTGTGGATTCATTTTTGATGCTTATAAATAATTTGAACCTTAATTCAATCAAAACATAATCCTCACTAAAAACTTTACAAACTATGCACAATTATGAAAAAAAAAATATAAAGTTCGCAAAAAAAAAGTTTCCAGCAAGAATCCAGGCGGAGAAGCTAACTTGTCGTAAAACGTACGAGCGCGTTCTGAAAACAACTATACCAGTGGCCGGTTGAGAACTGAGTCTGCCAAAAACCGACACAAAAGGCAACATGGTGAGCGGAACTGAGCCGACGAGTCTATTGCCCACCGGCTAAGGGGTGAATGATGAAATATGGTCATCTTGGATTTTAGGTTTTACGATACGTTAGGGTTAAAATCGGTTCCTGAGTTGTAAACCTTACTACGTAATAACAGTAAAAAACAAGTTGTGTGCCACCTGATAAGTTGCACGTTAAGGAGGTGAGAGGGATGAAATAAGGCTATTAATGTTAAGAATAATTACATAGCATTCAAAGGAAGCTCCGCTCCCTTCTAGGGAATGCATGGCATTGTTTATAATCCAAGTTTACCCCCACCTATTAACTTGTATTTTAAGTAGACTGAAGGTTACTACCCATGTAAATAATGTTGGTTCATATCATGATTTTTGACTCTGGGCCAACAAAACCCCACATACTTCCTTTTGGAAATGAATTTAACTTATTTAACCCCTACTATGTACGGATAGTAATCCAAGTTGCTTGCCACCTGTAAATGTTGAACACTTGGAAAAAAGTGGTGGTAATCCATGTTATTTATTTCAAAAATAATATTGCCTAACCTAAGGTCCAGGTAAAATTACCCTAACTCCCTTCAGGCGTAAATTAATGTTGCACTCACTGTAACTTAACCCTTAAGATATGTCACAATATGTCAAGGTCACGCCGCTGTTGCCAATAACAACAAACAACCGACGAAATAAAACGCATACGTAGTACAACGCGCGAAGTGTCGACTGAGCAGCTTAAAGTTTATGTCAACGTAGGATTCGAGCACTTCGAGTTCTGTCGGTCGTGGGGTTCTTGAGTCAGTTGTCAACCTGGTGCCAAACAGAGTTCCTTCCTGCCAAGGTCGTTCCTGCTGTTAGTGTTGCCACCTTTGAATCGGAACTTTGTCTGCGTCATCAAGCTCTTCAGCCTGAGTGGCCACAGACACGTTGCACCGTAAAATTACCATCTTAAATGCGATGAAACCTGTAAAACGGGTACAGATATTTATTCCGGGGTAGTTTCTCTGATAAAACATCAATGTTCTCAAAATTCTTCGAACGGACTGTGTAAAGCATTGTAATACTCTTAAAACTGAACCTGCTCTGCAACACAAGAAAAATGCCTCATTAAGCAATCAATGTGCCTTTCTTAAGTTGTTAAGTTCAGCATGGCACAACATTTTCAATAATTCTGATGGAATAAATCAATAAAGTTTGTTAAATGAGAACAACTCCTTACCACAAGAATATATTTGTTCTTTAGATGCTTAAATATATGTGCAACCACACATGTGTGTCTTTCCAGTGACTCGTTGAAAGTGTTGGCTATTATTCTTGACTTAATAAAATAAACTTATCAAGGGAGGCAGATTCATAATAATAATAATAATAATAATAATAACCTCTGGCTCGACAGCCCTTCAAGGGCCTTGGCCTATCTTCCGACTGCCAGTCTCCCTCCCGCAATCCTACCTAGAGGTGTGGAGATTTTAAACCAGTAATGGGTTGACATGGTGTCAGCACGGCGAACCCCCCTTCCCCCTAAGCCGTTATAGGAGACATTTATGACCTGGTTTCGCTACTCAATCGTAGCTCCCCAATTTCCTTACGATGGTGGATTGCCACCGGCCCTATACACAGGCGGAGAACCCAGGCGGACTCGAACCTATGCCGTCCCGCAGTCGGAGCCCAAAGCACAGCGCCGTACACCGCACAGTCACGGAGGAGGGCGAGGCAGATTCAGATGAACCAAAAATAGTCGAAAATCATAATTTACCTCAAAATAACAAAAATGTATTTATTTATTTCATTTTTTGATTCTTCGAAAGGTTTGTTAAGAAGTTGAGACAGGATTTAAGTCCACTTTATGCACAGCAAGGCTAATCGGGACTGGATCTACGGATTAAGGTGGGATCCGAACCATTATGTGCCCTCACCTGGTATCGAACCCGGGACCTCTTGATTACAAGGCATCGACGCTACCACTGCGCCATTGCGGAGGCATCGTTTGCTAAGGAGGATTCTCAAAATCAGTCTTCACAAAATGGAGAAAAATAATGTGCAACTCAAGAAATCGTACAGTGTGTGAAGATAATTTCTTTTAACACGTTGCGTGTTTTAGGCTGTTTCA
The DNA here is from genome assembly GCF_977018435.1 of Lepisma saccharinum. Lineage (NCBI taxonomy): Eukaryota > Metazoa > Arthropoda > Insecta > Zygentoma > Lepismatidae > Lepisma > Lepisma saccharinum. The sequence goes on from NC_139255.1 coordinate 10,372,779, forward strand.
ATAGTAGAATAGATATTTGGTGCAAACAATACTACTTGCCCCTCCCGGAGATATGATAATCTACATAGGCATCCCGCCACTATTATACGAGGGGCGTACTATAATGATTTACAATTCATTAATTTTCAGGTACCATGGTCCACCATTCGAGAAGTGAGGACTGGCATACGAAGCTACGAGTCTAGTCTACCGATTGCAGGCAGCAGGGCCCAAAAAGGATTCCCGGTGTCCACACAGCAGCACGTTTCGTACATCATTGTCAGCGTACTATTGGACAACATGGAAAGCGACTATAATGGCCAGCGTTGGACAAGTTGGTTTCTATGGAGAGAGGGTGTGACCACAGCAAAGATTTACAGACGATTGGTGGCAGTGTGTTGTGAACATGCGCCTTCACGGAAAACCGTTTACAATTGGATGGAAGGCTGGAAAACAGGTTGCACGTCAACAGAAACTTTCCAGAACTTGTCCCTACAAGTTCTGGAAAGAAAGTGACTGTAACAACTCCATAAAACATTCTTGAGAACCGGTGCATCACGATTTCTGAAATGGAGGTGACCAAGAGCCTGTCCAGAAACACCCTGCAGCGAATCGTGGCTTGCTCAACGCGTGTAATGTTTGATGGTGTTGTCACAGTCACTTTCTTTCCAAAACTTGTCCCTTTTTCTGTTAACGTGCATCCTGTTTTCCTGCCTTCCACCCAATTGTAAACTGTTTTCCGTGAAGGCGCATGTTCACCATACACTGCCACCAATCGCCTGTAAATATTTGCTGTGGCCACACCCTCTCTCGATAGAAACCAACTTGTCCAACGCTGACCATTATAGTCGCTTTCCATGTTGTCCAGTAGTCCACTGACAATGATGTACGGAACGTGCTGCTGTGTGAACAACGGGAATCCTTTTTGGGCACTGCTGCCTGCAATCAGGAGACTAGACTCGTAGCTTCGTATGCCAGTCCTCACTACTCGAATGGTGGACCATGGTACCTGAAAATTAATGAAGTGTAAATCATTATAGTACGCCCCCGTACTTACTGTATTTTGGCGTGTATTGCACTCTGATTCGGGACCACTTGGAACTGTTTTCATATATTCTGTTTACCGCCGCACAAGTGGTCATTCTTCAATCTGGTCACTACCACTCGAGATGGAAACATTGTTTGGACGCAACGGCGATACCCAAACCTGCCTGTTGATGACCTGCGAGGGTTGGAAAGGCTGCTCCCTCAAAATTCCGAGAAACATCGAAGTGATTGGTTCCTACACTGACATCCAGAATAGAAAAAGCGTGGCTATCCTGGAGACCCAGGAGTGTGGAGGAACCAAAATAATGTTCCGACCTTCACTCACCTGTTTTCGTGGAGAGAGCAATTTAGGTGATAGGGATTTTCAGGATTTCAGCCACGGAAATTTCACATTCTCCATTCTGTGGGAATAAATTGATATTTCACTCACTGCACTCAGTGAGTTTAACCTTTTCTATATAGGAAACAACGTTTGTCACCTGGGAAGTCGTACATTAACAAGACAAGAGTGGATTCAATCTTCAAATATTTATTTCAATAATAGCAATATCCACATTTAAATCCAAGGAAAATTATTTCCTCTTTTTTTTCCAACATGGCAGCTGAAAATACGTACATCATGCCGATGCCTGTAAAGATTAAAATTACTAATTAGCTACAACAAACATACCAAGTTTCATACTATTTCATGAAAAATTAAGAATTTTGTAAAATTTGTGACACAAGTCTTCGCCTTCAACATGTTAAAAATATTTTTCTTCACATGATAACAAAAACTCGTGTGAAAACAATACATTTAAAAGTAATACATCTGCATTTCCATTACAAACATTTACTTCAATTTTTCTGAACAGGGAAGTGGAATTTTGTTAAGTTGTAAATTTTTCCAAATTTCTGATTTTCTGTCGCATTAAGAGTATATCTTAAAGGTAACAAATATATAAACTAAATAGACACAGTCTACAATTTGTAGTTTGTACACAAATTATTCAGGGATACAGGGTGGTAATTGAAGGGGGTGGGGTTGGGGGAATTGATTTCCTCTATTCTTTCCAATTTTTGGCTCTGTGAGAAGGAGGAACTATAAACACAATGTATATGTATAGTGCGTTCGTTTTGGCTCTGGGCCGAGATGGCGTGTGAACAACTTTGAACAACTCTTATAACACAGGTTAGTACTCGTTATGCAATATACTGGGTGGCCAGAATGAAAGTTACCAAACTCAGAGCCCTCTGTAGCTTGTTTGAGGCATCGTAGAAATCTGAAATTTGGTGAATCCACTATGCGAAACCAAGGGGAAGAGGATGGTGATAAAAAAGTTCAATTTTCCGCCACGAGGTTGAAATGTGGCGCTGTACTTCCATGATGAGTTGTAATAGTGACGTAAACTGCTTTAATTGGTAATGGATTTACCTTTACCTTGCAATCTTGCAATAAACGAGGGATTATTTTCTCGCAACTTCCAGCCACTAACAAATGTCTTTCTAATTAATACATAACTCAGCTAAATCACTTAACGTGAGTGCTGAACAATAGTTTGGAAGATATCACCTCATCATGCCATTAAATAAGAAAGAACGTGCATTGCTGGTGACGTTGTTTTATCAGAACGGTAGTAATAGTGCAGTTGCACTGCGAGGTTATCGTCATGCGAAAGGACTTCGAAAGGGGCCCATGACAACGCATGGGTTTAGAAAAATGATGAAGAAATTTATTACAGCGCCACATTTCAACCTGGTGGCGGAAAATTGAACTATTTTCTTTTTTAAAGCCATCCTCTTCCCCATGGTCTGCATAGTGGATTCAACAAATTTCAGAGTTCTACGATGCCTGAAACAGGCTACAGAGGGCTCTGAGTTGAGCATGTGCGTAAAAATAAGCGGGACGTCATTGGACGAAAATACCGGCATCCGGGTCCATGCTTTTTATATTTAGTATACCATACAGTCACAAATTAGCACTAAAGCCTTTTATTTATAATGAAAATTCTGTTAAAAATTGAAATTATTTTCCCTGACGTGTTCAAGTTTAACAACTGGTGGAAATATGTTCAGTATAAACAGACATATCCTTTCACAGAACATGGCCTCCCAGATGGCGCAGTGGTAGCTTCGTCGCCTTATAATCAAGGGCTACCGGTTTCAATACCCGGTGGAGGCACATAGTGGTTTGGATCCCACTTTAAGCTGTAGGTCCAGTCCCGATTAGCCTTACTGTGCATAAAGTGGCCTTAAAACACCTAGTCAACCAACCAACCAACCCTTCACAAACCAAGCACCCATCGCAAAATGCTCAAAGGAATAAAGTATGAGTGTTTGTTTCACAAATATTCACTTTCTGGTCCACACATTGGGCGTCAAACAGGGTGAGTGAAGAGGGTGTTTCTTCTTCGTTCCTCAGTATTTAACATTCTTCCACAGAAAATAAATGAGTAAAGGAATGGGGAAGAGACCGGAATGTTTTCTGAGTGTAAGACCCACTTAGTATACACCTAAATGCAATAGCTAGAGCATTGCATACTTTGGAGAAAATATAATTTATTTGTATGTTCACTTACTTGAATGAGGGGAGAGGATATCGAGAGTATACTGTTACCGTCTTGAACTGTCTTTGATATTGACAAAACAGAACTTCTGTTACCCTGTATGCATTGACCAGAATTATTTGTAGGGGAAGTAGCCAATTGATAAGATTTGAATAACATGCTCAAAAATTTTTTGTAAATAATAACTATTGCAAACGGAAATAAATAATTTACGAAACACCCCTTATGACTTTAACTATTACTACACAAAAACACATATACAGGGTGTATCCGTCACCTTGAATCAAACTTGTGGGTTGAATGGAGACTACAGAATAATCAATATGAGATAAGGAACCCGGTCTGGAAACGTGTCATTAAAAAGTTATATGCCAAAACTAACCTGCCTTTGACAGTGGATGGTGTTGTTTGTATATTTAATACGTTGCACTAGTTGATTCAAGGTCAGGAAACACCCTGTATGTGTGTGTGTGTGTATATATATATATATAGGGAGAGAGAGAGAGATGAAGAAATCACCTTTCCTATTTTTCCTATGATCGGTAGTAAGACCAATATACAATGTTGAAACAAAGGAAAAAGATTGGAAACATGATTCTAATCCAATAGTCAACAGGATTGGTTGATACTTGTTTTTCCATTGTGAAGTCTTTCATGACCTTCTTAGTTCTTTCATTATATTGTCCCTGCTCTTCTGATTGCTTTAGTTGTGCCCATGCTAGTCGTTGTTCCTTGCCTTCTGTAACCTGATGAAAAAAAACAAATATAGCATACATGAGTTGAGAATGTATATATAGGCCAATATAAGTAATTTTATGTGAATAAACATTGTTTGTTTAAAATTAGAATATTTCCCTATGGTTAGCACATCGTGCTACGACGCCAGGGATCACAGGTTCGAACCTCGACCTGGGCATGGGTGTTTGTGAGTATCCATTCATCAATTTCATATCATCTTCGCAATTAGGCAAAAGACAGAAAAGCGAAGTAAAATAAAGTAGAAAATTAAACCTTATCTATAAAATGCAATTCCAACTTGAATTGCTTCATAGTAAGTACCTCGAGAATAAAAATAATATATTGTCATTGTTATTATTATTGCTTAGTAATTTAGGATTACAATTGTTTTAAGTCCCCTTTATAAACAGATAAGCTAATCGGGGCTTGTCCTACAGTTTATATTGCTATAGGAAATATTGGTCAATTTGACTAAAACTGGAATCAAACACATAACCTGTTGATTAAAAGTCAACAGCGTTAACTTCACCAGGCCATAAATTAACCACAATTCAGAAGTAGAATGGAGTCCATTTTCATGAATTTTTATTTGTCACTTTAGTCATTTGGAAATATATGTCTGTAAATTACCTTCCGATTACACCACAGGACACGCGGGTCATCAGGTAGTGTTTCTGTTTCAACTCCATTTCGATTTTTCTGCTCCTTCTCTCTACTATCGATTACAATTATTATAATAGGTATTAACATTTTTGAGGCAAGTGATGCTCGTATAACATTCTCTAGTGCACTTTCACATGGATATTAACCAAGTTAGATGCCGTAGCGAAAAAGTAGTCACCTTACAATCAAAGTGTCCTGGGTTCGATACCTGGTGGAGCACATGGTGGTTTGGATCCCACGTTGAACTGTAGCTCCAGTCCCAATCAAATTATCCGTGCATAAAGTGGACGTCAAATAAACTCAGACGTCAAACTACACGTCTTATGAAATATTCCATACCATCTTACTTAATTTAATTCAATTTTATGGACAAAACATAGAAAGAAGATTTGATCGAACCTAATGCTAAACACTTCGATTTAATATATGGGAAAATATAGATTTTATAGGTAAAATTGTACTTTGTTCGAACAATGGGATGGAAAGTAGTTTTTTTTTCAGTTGTCCATATAAAATGTTACTTTCTATACAAACTTCTACAAATTAGTTAATATAGTAGTGTGATTATTATGTATATTATTTTATTTAATATAGTAGTTTTTCAGTCTTACAAGAAACTCATAATATTGGCTTCGCTTTTGAAAACGTTATGCACTCAGAACGTGGTAGATTGCAATATATAGGAGATGAGGAAGCTGTAATAGGGTTATTCCATGTGAAATCAACCAATGGAGAGGCACTTTTCAACCTCACATATTTTGATTCACTTGGAATTGGACATACTTAAAAAAAGGGGCCATCTACGTTATATGACCCATCTAAGGTTGATGGGCCTTTTTTAAGTTTTGTACAGTCATTGAGTAATAGTGTATCCATGAAATATAATTTTATGAAAAATTAAATGCCTCGTTTGTAAGAAAATGGCTATCAAAACTTTTCTTCATTTGTTTCTTACCCTGAGTAGGCATACAATATCTAATGTGAAAGAGCCCTTCAAGACCTTTCCTGGATCACTTGTATAGGAGCCCTGATTACAGAAATATTGCAATTTTAAGTTAACAAGATGTTGAAGAAAATGGTCAAAATCGCACATTTAGTACCCTTGTATTTTTGGAAACACGAAAGATATGGATCTGCAAATTTGCATATTTTCCTACCTCATGAGGCCCTTCCAGTATGCCAAATTTCGCGTGAATCAAAAACTGTGAAGTTGAGAACCTTGTTGATTTGACATGGAACGGCCCAATACATTTCAACTTCGTTTCGTATGCTTAAATAGGGAATGTTTCAGCCCCTACGTAATCCAATATGTATTTTATTAGAGTAATTGACGTCGCATAGATTAAAATATCTATTAATTGTATAGCCTGTTTAACATCAAATATGTTCTTGATTGTAGGCCTGATTGCGTATGATGTTAACACATGAAGAACTGGTGGAGATCTTTCTGATTGTAATTGTAAAATAATCATAGGCGCCATCTTTGGGGGGGGCAAGGCATTCCCCCCCTCAAATTCACGTAGAAAACAGACACATTTTATGTAACTATATTTACATGGTACAAGGTATTGTTTATGCCGACCTTGCTTTTCCCACAATATTTACCTTGCACCCGGAATTTATCTTAGGTTGGCGCCTCTGAAAATAATTAATCTAATATAGCTGACAGATTACCAAGTTGACAAAAATGATAAAAATGCAACAAAACGACCAAAAACACTGAAAAATTACCTAAAAGCAAAGGTCGAAAAATGCAAAATAAAATTAATGTCTGGTTCTAACTGAAAGGCAACGGACCATTATGATGTGTAGCATTGTCTTCAAGGGTCAGGAAATAATCACCTTCTGTTGAAGAGCATCGGTTTCCCTTGCACATTGTCTCTGGTACACAATGTACGCAACAACGAATTCCACAAGGCACAGAAAAACAGAAACCTGTACAGAACAAAATACAATGTTTAATTAGTACATGATTTTTACATAAGAAGATAAGAGGACATATAATGAAAACTAACCCAAGATGAAACTTACTTTCAACACACAAAGATGTCACTGAAGAAGAGAACATTTTTTCTGATACATAACTTTTCAAAGATTAACAATAATTGAAGAAGAATAAAAGTAGTGAGTTGATAACTTTAAGCTGTAAAAAACAGTTTACTCAGATTTAGAACAGAATATTTTTATTACAAACCTAATGTTATTTAAAGGCCTCAACTTTTAAACACATCATATTCATTATTAATTCTATGGTAGAGGTATTTTACAATTTTAAGTCCATGTATTCCCATTTATTGCCAGCGATTTACTAATAATAAAAGGTATATTTTAAATTTCAAATGTAAAATTTAGAGAAATCATGATTACCACAACAATAATATTCCCTGCTTCTTGTATTACTCCAATAAATATGTTAATTGTACGGCCACAGGCATTAAGAATGGGACACCTAGATCCTGAAATACATAATTGACAGCAATGCGTTATTGAAATGTTGCTATTGAAGTATGCTCATCGCCATAGAGATAGGAAACACACATAACCCACTGCAGTGAAGTGTGTATGTCAAAATCAAGGTGCAGTTAAGATCTCACATAGAATTTAGAGCTACATTGGAATACGAAATACGAATAGAAAATAAAGAGATAAATGTATTTCGTGCTGTCTGAATGGATTAAACGATGGTACCAGATGTTAAACTATTGATGTGTGTTGGTTGGAGATTGGAACTTGCCCGGCGCCTCCACCACGTTCAACACCACTCGGTATCGGGATCGCAGATAGGGGTGGCGTTAGCTCATCGCTACTTGCTTGGGCTTAAGCTTCATCTGGAGAGTTACATAGATAAATGTTAATCTATACAACTCTTAAATGAATGGCAACACACAGATTGGGTTTAATGAACGTTAGGACTGAATCGGCATGGTTCTGATTAGTGAAAGGAATTACCTGTCTCGTATTTGAAGAAGTAGATGAGGTGGGCCGGTTGACAAACCGAAAATGAGGCTCGGTGAGGCTCGCCTTAATGGATTTCTCTCGTAAGGCATGAGCCTCATTTTCTCGCAGTGTTGCCAACACCTTACTCGAAAAAATCACCAAGGTTTTTTTTTTTGGTTTAACCTAACCTAAAGCAAGGAGCTGGCAACGCTGCTTGAGGCTTGCCTTGCAGCGTTGCCAACATCTTACTCGAAAAAATCACCAAGGTTTTTATCTTGGTCTAACCTAACCTAAAGCAAGGAGCTGGCAATACTGCTTGAGGCTTGTTTTGCAGTATTGCCAACATCTTACTCGAAAAGTCACCAAGGTTTTTATTTTGGTCTAACCTAACCTAAAGCAAGGAGCTGGCAACTTTGCTTGAGGCTTGCCTTACAGTGCATAAAGCAATTTGCCAACCTACTGGTATTTTTGCCATAGCCTTTTACAAAAAAAGAGAGAGGAAAGAGAGGGAAGAGTTAAACAACCGACAGTGTTGCCAACACCTACCTACAACCTTTTTTTCTTACTTGGCAAGGGCCATCTTGCTTGAGGCTTAACCAATTTATATACTGGCGTAACATACATACACTGGGCAAGGAAAGCCGGCAACAAACACACACTGCCGTAAAAGAGAGAGAGGGGTGGATGGATGGCAACACAGTATGTGTGTGCGTGTGTGTGTATAATATGTAGCATTATTAACTAGAGTGTGTTGGCAACCCACCTGCAACTAAAAAAGATAGAGATGCCAATGTTGCTGTAAGATAAAGAGGGGGAGGCCTATCGCGACCTTTGTAAACCTCTCTCGGGGGAAACACGATGTGCTATACACACGTGCGCACGCTGGTGCCTCTTATTATTTTTCGTATTGTGAGGCAAACAAACAAATAAATAATTATTGTTTTTTTTTAGGATGCCTGGCCCCTATAACCTCGCCAGGGTGCGTGGTGCCCAACCAAAAAAAGTAAAAGGTTTTCTAACGGCTGCGGTTGTAGTTAACCGCACCTCTGTAGAGTTTCACGTGTTTTTTTTTTTTCTCAAACTTCCATGAAACTCTACAGAGGACCTCCGTAATGCATGCAACGTGTACTAACGACTCTAGTGTTATTTTGATGTAATATTTTTGGATATAGAGTTTTATTGTGAGATATAGATAAAAATAATTATGTTTATTATAATATTTTCTTGATGAAGATGGAGAATGTATGTGTGTGTGTTACAAATAAAGTTGCATGCTTTTCTTTTTCTAGTGTGTGTGTATGTGTTTTTGATGTTTCGACAGCATCTGAAACGATAAAAAAGAAAGAATTTTATTGTTAATTTTCTCGTGTAAAAAACAACAACAAATTTTTTTTGTGCAAATTTTCTGATTTGTCTCTCGTGCTATAGTGCAAAAAAAGATATTGTAACTGATAACTGATGAAATTGACATTTGTAACTGATCTGAACTAGTGAAATTCGTATTGTGCTATTGTAACTGATTGTGCTAGTACAAAAAATTTCTTATTTGTGCAAGAAAAGATGTTAAACATGTTAAAACTGCTCTGTGACCCTCTCGTTCTTCACGTCGTGGACGAAGGACTTCTCTGCAATCAGGATGACGCTGCACACGGTGTCCTCGGGCAAGGCTTCGTGGAACTCGCAGACGACTTTGATGTTGGTTCGATCGTTGACCACCACCTGCTTTCTCTTAGATGTGTTGATGACGAACATGGGTCTGCGGGTTTTGAATTCGCTGGGCGTGTAGTACATGTCCATGCTTCCCTCGGTCACGCGCTTGTAAGCCGTGTAAGCTTCGTAAAGTTTGAGGTAATCGTCTTTGGTCATGTCGAGGTTGTAATTCTCGCGCGGGAAGACTTCGTTGCGTCCATTCTTCAGATAAACGTTCTTGATCTTGCAGTTGTCGAATTTGCTGGAATCTTTTTCCTGGTTGTTATCGCGACCGGTTTGAAAGAGCACCACGACGAAATCTGGCATGTCGAACTGTATGTTGTTGAACTGCGTCGTCACGTCGAATTCCATGTGACTTCCCGACGCCATCTTCTGCACGCACTGGTAACCGTGAAAGTGAATCGGCACCTGCGGACTCTTCAAGATCTCCGCTTTGTACTTGAGGGCGTAGTTTGTTTCGTATTCCACGATCGGCATTCTCAATTCCATGCTCCGGATGACGCACTTGGCCGCTTCAGGTAATGTGTTGGCTATCGGCGTGCCGTCGGCGTTCAAGTTGGTGTATCGCATCAGTGCGTCGTTGTCGTTGGCCGCTCTTCGAAACGTGATGCGCAATCCTCCCTTCCACATGATCTCCTTGTAGTCGGAGAAGAATCCCGGTAGCAGACGCATGGGAAAAAGCACTGTGTGACTTCTAGTCGATATTTTCGTTCCCGCTTCGAATCCTCCTGCCTGGTAGTATGCCGCGTCCGTTTTGGATAATTTCAATGTTCCCACTGCCGTCGACGTGATGCCTGGATAGTCTATTCTGTCTATGACGGTGTTGTGTTTCCTCACCTCCACCTGCGAGAACAGGTGAGGCACGAAGTTGTCCACGAGTATCAAATTTGCATTGGGCGGAAACGCGTCTCCGCTTTCCTTCTTCACCACGTCGAATTGAAGGTAGAGGTCTGCTCTGTGAGGATGAACAAACCCGTCGCCTACGTCCACGTCGTATTCGATCTCCCTGTTCGCTTCGTTGAGATTGGCGAACGTGCGACGGTTGGGAGGGAAAGATTGCAATTCGTAACTTTCGATTTGCTCCATTTTCACTATGCGTGTTATTTATTATACGTTGATCTCCACGATGGCAATGGTCGTTGCACCTGCGAAATCCACCACGTCTCCTTTCTCGTTTGTCACCACCAACTCTATGTCGTCTATGCGGTTGCGGCATACTGGAAAATAGATCGGCGAAGAGGGTGTGTAGATGATCGGTTCCATGAATTCGGAACTGGGTTTGAACGTGGCTATGATTCCTGTCTGCTTGTGACTTCCTAACAATCCGTCCGAGGATTTCGTGATCATGCCTTCCGCCACGTTGCAGTGAACGTTTAGAGTTTCTATGGCTAGAAATTTAGGAATGTTGGTTGCCGTGTGTTTGATGCCAGCTTCGAGTTTGGTGTCGTTCTCGAAACCTAAAAGTTCTCCCATGGTGCCCAGGTCCACGGTCTCCGTCGCCGACACGATTTCCACTCTGTGCGTGACCGAATTTTGAGAAAAGTACGTGCCTTTGGGTAACTGAGCTTGCAAAGTGGAAAGATTGTATTGGCCTGGCGTGACGACGATGTGTTCGCTGCCGACACTAATTTTGTTGTTGTGCTGCGTGACGTTAGGTATGAGGTACATGCTGTAGAATGCACGCAGAGCTACGGATTTAGGATAGACGATGTCGTCGTGCAGCGTGAGTTTTAAGATTGAAGATTCGCTCGTGAGATGGAACACGCCCATCGTGTTTAAGATTCCACAATGCTTTCTGAAAATGTTCCACCGACGGGTTATTTATTTTAGACATGTATGCGAGAACGGAAAGGCATAGGTGGCCGCAGTTAACATCGGTGAAACCCTGGATGCGTTTGTCATTGTAGTAGAGGTTGGCAACACTGAGATACTTCACCAACCTGGCAGGTGGTGTGCCACCGAACGAATCGAAAACAAATGCATTGTTATCGTCAATTTTGAGGTAGCATATCCAATGTGTACCAGGATTTTTGTAACTGTCCAGGTTGACCACGCCATACTCCTTTTTCTTCACAGCAGAGGGTAGAGAATCGGACATGAAAACACCCCTGAAGTTTTTTATTCCCAACAGTTCGATCAGAGATTCAATATCGAAGTTGGACAGGGCTTCTTCTTTTTTTTATATTTCTTCAAAGCATCGAGGTTGCTTTTTTGTTTTTTGGTAATACATTTCCCCTTCTTCTCCATAGCCAGGTTGTGACGTTTCTGTTCTTCCAATTCTGCCTTGTTCTTCTTCGAGTCGATGACGGTTTTCGCGATGGCGGCGCTACCGCCGGCCAAACTTCCAACGGCCCCCAAAGCTGCCAGGATGGCTGGGATGCTGAATATGAAACCTCCGATTTTTTGCTGTTTCCGCGAACGCTGCAAGCGTCTCAATTGAGGTGTGCTGAGAAGTAATTTCATTCCGTGTCCTTTCGTCAAGCAAGAACGTTTCTTCTCGCGTTGTTTCTTGGTGAGTAACCCATCGAGGGCACCTAGATTTTTCAGATTGGAGTATGGTATCTGGTACACGACACCCTTGGGCTTCATGTTGATGCTCTATATGTTATCTTCACGGTATGTTATTTATATATATGTTCTGAGATTTTTTTTGTTTTGTGTAATTTTTTTTCGGTATGTTATTTATATATAAATGTTCTGAGATTTTTTTTGTTCCGTGTAATTTTTTTTCAAGGATATACTCCGCACAGAGCCGTTACACAAATTCTATTACGTGCTTTGTTTTCTTACCAAGAAGTTCCTTTGTACCCTTGTACACGATTCGAGTTTTGTTCTCGATTAAAATAGCTAGCTTCTCGTCGGATAACATGTTAGCGTATCGATCTGGTAAAAATAGACTGTATTGTGCGTTGAGCAACAGACGCGCCTTGGGACCATACTGGGTAGAAACAATTGAACCGGAAGTTATCGTGTAAGGTTTGTCCATTTCCAATTCCTGAATTTTTACATATTCGACTGATGAATTTAGCATTTGTTTTAATGCTTGGGCGTCTAGTGATTGTTTACTCATTTTTTATAAGATGGCAAACACAACTGGAGTTTTTTTTTTTATGTAGTGTTATTTATATACTGAAGAAATTTTTTTTCACGGTTCGAGAAATTTTTTTATTTCTACACACCCCATCCAAATTTTTGTTTCGTGTTCATGGCGATGGTGGTGCCCAGTGCTGCAACTCTTTCTCCCAGCGAAGCGTCTCTGCTAACGAATCTTTCGAAAGCTGCGTGCTCTAACTTTCTGTCTGCTTCGTGACGTGCATCCAGATCGGTGCGAGTGGTGTTGTAGGCGATGTCGTGATCTTTGCATGCGGCGTCCAACGGATTCACACCCTTGTCTCCTCTCTCCAATCTTTTCTCGAGTTTGGTACCCGGTCCGCAGTACTGGTAGCCGGGTAAATGCATCTCGAAAGGTAACTTGTTGATGATGTCGTTCACGAGTCATTTTCCTTCGGCCACGTTCCAGAATCTCGGAGGCAGCGTGTTGATAATTTTAATGAGGTAACCTATGCCCTTGTCGTCGTTCACGATGAAGTTGGAAAGTTTTGTGCTGATCATGTCCACAATTCCTACCTTCTCGTTGTAGAAATTACGATTGCCTGCATCCTCCTCTCCTGCAATAACCAACAATCGGTCTATGAGCTTGCGCACGTCGTCCACCCACACAAACTCTTTGGGCAGGGTGTTGTAGAGTTTGACGCCGCTGCCTGTTTTCACCTGGTTCCAAATCGGTTTGATGAGATTTCTGTACTTCTCGCCGCTGCTCGATTTCACCCTATTCTGCGAGGCGTCGTTGTTCTGGTATAAGGCATCCGTCATGATCAAAATTTCCTTGTAACTCTGGTAATCTTCGTCGGTGTAATCTTTCGGCTGCTTTTTGGCAACGAGTTCCCACAGTCCCACCGTACCCGGATACCTGTTCCAACTATCCTTCTCGCCTAAATTAACTTTAATGTCGTTGCCTTCGAAGCTCACCTTCGATTTTCCAATCTTCCAAACCACACCGCCGCCTTCGTTGCTCTCCATGCTCGGATACAATCCGAACACTTCATCCTTGTCGAATTTCCCCGTGCTCAGGTAGTCTCGTGCCAAAGGTCCCAACTCGATCTTATCCAAAGACGACGGCGTGCTACCTATGGCTCGACGTCGTGCCGGTACGTCCTTCAGTTCGAACGGCGTCGAAGGAATGCTCGAAATGGGCGTGGGTACGGTGTAACTTTTAGCTGCAAGTGGTACGAGTTCGTTGATCAAATTTTTATTTTGTTCCGTGACGCCTTTAATTTCTTTACCTAGATCGCTGATGGCGTCGATCACAGGTTGATCTTGACGTTTCTTCTCTTCGTAGAATCCGCGATTCTCGGATTTCCAACCTTTGAAACGTTTCGCGAGGTAATCGCGAAGCTTGAGATTTTCGTCTTCGATTTTTCGTTTCGTCATAGCGTTATTTATACACGTCGTTTCTCACAACGTTGCAACGTTTAGAAAGTCGTTGATTTTGTTTCTGTATTTTCCGTCGTTGGGTTTCCTCGTCATGTCGATCGTCGCGAATCCGAAATCGTCACTGTTCCAACAGTGGGAGCAGCAGCGTTCCGAAAATTGATTGTAGTTCATGTCTCCGCCTACGTAATCATCGTACGCGTGCTTGAGGTTGGTGTGATCTTGACGAAACAAACATATGAAATTAGCGTTGTCGCGTACTAACTGTTTTGGAATTTTGGAAAACGTTTGAGCTAGGAAGAAGCAATCTATTCCTTTGTGACGACCTTGCGTGAAAAAATTGCGAATTTCATTTTGATTTTCCAGGATGACATCGTCGAACACAACGACTGAATTTTCACGACAATCGTCGAGTGGCTTTATTTCCGAAGAGAACGTTGCAATGTCCAGACCATCGTACAGTTTCATCAGTTGCTGGTATTTGGATTGCTCCAAACTTTTCGAGAACACGTACAGGTGCCTGTTCTTCCAATCTAACCAATTCGGTGCGAGGAGAAAATTGTCCACGAGCAGTGTTGTTTTCCCACACCCCGAAGGACCTACGATCAGACAGCGGATGCTGTCGTGAAGCAACTCGCCGTTCTTTTTTTTTGTTTGACTTTCCGAATCCGGTAGACGCTTCACCACGTTCCACGTACTCACAAGATGACTTCGTTCGCGTCGATCCAACTCTTTTCCGGAAGTCCCAGCCATTTGACAAACAGTTTGTCGCCTTTCCTACGCAATACTTTCTCGATGAGGTACGTGTTGGGATGTTTTGTTTTAGAGAGTTGCTCTTCGTAAAATCTTCCTTTCAAAATCTCGCCGCTACTATCTTTTATTATATACGTGTGTCGGTTTCCGGGTAGAACTCGAACCACCATAAAAAGTTCCGTGCTCCAGTTTCGTGTGAAACCCCTGTCGAACGTTCGCTTCAATTTACTGACCCTCACCTGGTCTCCAATTTTGAATTTTGATTTCTTGGTAGTCGTGGGAGTGTACTTTGGACAGTAAACTGTAGAAATTAAACGCCGCTCGTCAGATTTCGTAACGTCAGCTGGCTTCATGCCTATTGTTCTGTGTACCGCATCATTATAGGTGTCGACGAGTTCCGGCAGTATGTCGACCCATTTGTAATTTCCTCGAAGCGTGAATCGTTTCCACATGTGTGTTTTCAAGGTTCGATTAAATCTTTCCACGATGCTGGCTTTGATGTGACTGAAAGTCGAATAATGTCGAATGTCATGTTTTTGAATAAACTTTTGGAATACGGCATTGTAAAATTCTTTACCGTTGTCTGTTTGCAAAAACCGAGGTCGTCTGTTGCTTTCGCGAAAAATTGTCTTGAATGTTTCCGTGACGCATGTCCCCGTTTTGGCTTTCAAAGGTAGAGCCCATGCGAATTTCGAAAACGTGTCTATGACGGTGAGGAGGTACTTGTTGCCCTTGTTCAATTTATGCACATTTTTTAGATTGCCGCTACTCATCTCCACGAGGTCACTTTGCCAGAGGTCATCGATGCCCTTGGTCACCACCGCCAAACGTTCGTAGTTGCGGCGTGCAGGTTTATGCAATTCTTGGACGATGGCTTGCCTAGACATTTTTTTAGAGATTACGTTTGAAGAGAAGCACGAGCGTGATGGGATTCAAAGAGGGTGGCACCTCACCTGTGTTTTGAATGATCAGCTTATCGCCGGCACTCACGTCGAAAACGGTAAGATCTTCGTCTTCGTGTATTTCATATACGTTGCGCGTTTCGTTCCAACGTGCCAGAGGAATGTTTCCTGCTTTCTGGACACCACGATTCGATATCAAGGTCATGGTGGGAACGCTAGCTTTTCTGCCGTGAGACCAGTACGAAAATTCATTTATCTGAATCGTGCCATCGAGGAGAAACTTGTAGTACGGATGATAAGGATGTAACATGTACAGTTTGTTACCTTCGACGAACGTGGAGATTCTCTGTTGATTGAGTACGCTGTTGATTTCGATGGCTTGCAGAGAATGCAGTTTGGCGAATTTAGTATCGACGCTAACGAGGTTGCTGTGAAGCTGTCCCAGTGTATTTTGTACGGGCAACAAATGTTCGACTATGGTATCCGTTACTGTAGAAAATGACGGTTTGATTTTCACTTCCACGTTTAACTGCTTGTAGTTTTCATTGAGTTCTTGCAACTTTGCACCGAAAGAGGCCAGCGTCGATTCCTGCGTGGATTCCAGCACTCCAACTTGATCTCTGATGTTAACGACGATACTCTGAAGGTTCTCGACTTGATTCAATTTCGAGCTCTTCTCGGTAAGATCGTTCACGATGCTTCGCATCTCGGTAAACTGCGTGTGAAGGTCGGCAACGCTCTGCGAAGTGGGTAGCGTCGACACCAGCGAAGTAAGTTCGTCTCGAATCTGTTCCACGTTCGCCATTTCCGTTTCCAGTCGTTTCAGCATACGTGATATGTTCCTTTTCAAAGCGTGTAATTCTTTTGAGGTGGGGAGATTGGCCACCCTACTCTCGAGATCGCTCAATGAACTTTTGATGTCGCTCGAATCGGATAGTGCCGTCACCGCCGTTTTCAATTTTTCCAAATCTTCGCTCGAAGGTACACTCGTCCGTAACGATTCCAAGTCACCCTGTATGTTGTCCAGTACGTGATGAAAATGAGCAAGATTCGTTTCGACGTTCAAATTTTCTAAATATTCGATCTTCTGCTGAACCGTGCTCAACGTGTCTTGTATGCTCGTCAACGCGTTCGCTTCAGCGTGAATATTTTTAATTTCTTCGTTGATCAACTCCAGAGACGCCTGAAGCGTAGCGATGGTGGTTTGAATGTGTTCGAAATCTTGATAAGCCTCCAATTGAATTTTTATGTTCGCGACGCTTTTGCCGATGACCTGCAGTTCGTCTGACGATGGTAGGTTCGTCATGGTATCTTCCAAAGTCTGTAACTTGGATTTAATTTCTTCCAACGTGCTGGCGAATTCTTCTTGTAATTTGGAAACAACAACATGCAAGCGTTCTACATCAATATCTTTCACGACGGTTTGAAGTTCAGAGAAATTCTTTTCGATTGCCGAAGTTCGTTCTTCGATTTCGAGTTTCAATTTTTCCAAATCTTCATTTTTCGATTGAAATTGTTGCAATTTGAGCAAATCATTTTGAAGCTTATCCACGCTCAACTGTATATTTTGAACGTTGTCGTAAGAAGGTACGTCGACATAATTTTTTATGAGCGTTTTCAGTTCGGAATCGATTTTCAGAATGGGGTCGAGACATTGCGTTTGGAGCGTAGCGATCTCCGACTCTAAACTTTTGTTTAAGGTCTCCTGCAAAGCGATCAAATCGCTCCTCAACTTTTTAATTCGGACGTCCAACATAAGAATCTCTTCTGCGTGGTCTACACGCTTGGTGTTGCCGAAAATATCGTTAGGCATTTTGGTTAACGGTTATTTATAATAGGATAGACGATTCGTAATTCTACGAAGAGAGGAACAAGTTTGTCGTAATCTTCTAGGAGTTCCACATATAAACAATCTCCTGCAGAAACATCGTACGTAATGTTAGAAAGCATCTTGTCGTGCTTGATTCGAAAAATGTTCTTGCCGGAAGATATTTTGATTTCGCCTACGTTTTCCGGATTCACGATGATTTGAAGTTTTCCATCGATCGGAATTTCGTAGAAATGTAAATTGTTGTTGAAGACGTAAAACATCTTGCCCACATCGTCATCCAATTTCGTCCAAATGCTGTTAAGATGAACAATCAGTAGACCGTTGAGTTTAGTTAACATGGAAGGTAGAAATTCATGATCTGTCGTCGCGTGGTGTACAGTCTCCATGTTGGTTTGTTTTCGGAAACCAAAGAGATTCATAGGTATGCTGGTTATTTAAGAATACGGTCAAAGTTTTTTGTAATGACAGTCAGTGTTTTTTTTGTAATGACTAACAAAATGATTTTTTTTGTTTTTTTTTGTTTTGTTTTATGAATCTTCTGTTGAAGATGGGCATATGTTGCAGGTTTTGCTTTCTGCTAAGCGATAGTGCCCCCACGGCAGTGTGTGGATTCCACATTGGAGAACGCACCTCTTGTCGTCGTTGGGATCCAGGGCAATCTTCCTCACTTTGTTGGTGGTCAACACATGGTCGACGCTCTGGATGCGCTGTTCTGCTCTTAGAACCGACGACCTGGTCTTGAGGCAATCCACGAAGTCCTCGAATGTGAGATGCTCCCGAACCACCTGTCTGCCGACACCCTTGGCCTTCTTGGTAACGCTGCCCTCGGCTTTGATGGTATAGGCCTTGGCGCGAAGACCTGCAAACTCAAGAATCACGTCTCCGTCCTTCTCATCTTTGAGTTTGCCAGGCACCTTCTTGTTGCGGGCCAGGATGCCGTACTGGTTCGGCTGGGGATAGCCCGAGGTGTCGAAGAGGTTAACCAAAGATGGAACCGTGGCTATATCCCCGTATGCATCGGGTGAGCGGACGTGGTACACCAAGCTGTCCGTGTCCGTGTAGAGAAGCGAGATGTTGTGGCCGTAGTGTGGACGTAATATGTTGTAGTACGTCTCGAACATGTGGAGCTTGCTCAGATCCAGAACCGTGGCTCCAACGTAGATGGGCTTGGTGAGTTTCACCACACCTTGCTTCATGTGAATCAGAGCCAGCTGCTCGTTGTAGATTGTTCGAGACTTGAACAATGGACTCGCGACAAGCTGACGACATCGCTCTTTCCTCGTCACCAATTTTATGTCCACGCGATTCCGTACATTCTCCATGGTCTTGCCAAACACCGCATTATTCATGAGCTTGAAGAAATCCTTATCAAGCTCGGACGTGGCTGCGGTGCGGTATTCAGTGTTAACTTCATCCTCGAACTTGAGGATGCGGTGAACTGCGTGGACTGTGACCCCTCGCTGCATCAACCACCGGAGATTCTGGTAGTGAAGGATGTAATTCTTCTTGGGTTCGAAATCCATGACGAGCTTCGTCTGGTTGGAATCGGGTGGACACTTGAACTCGGGTGCAGGGGGAAGATCGCAGAACAAATCCTGCAGCTTCTCGGAGAACTCAAGGTCCACCTCGGCGAAAAATCCATATTCCGAATCGTCGAAACCTTCAACGTCAAATTTGGTAGGATCAGCCCACTCGAACCCTCTAAAAGGGAGTGGCTGCATCATGGAGTGCCCATACAAGTTATTCACGTCCGTGTGCATGATGTAGCTCGACGGTTGGGTGGAGTCGTAGCCAGTAGCCATGTGATGGTTGTTGGCGCGCGCGTGCCGTTGCGACACCTGGACCATTCCACCCCGGATAGCGCGTTCCACAAACAGCACCATGTCTACGTCCGAAAGAAGCTCCAGCTTGATTTTCGTCACCAGAAACATGGCTGACCACGCCAGTCCGGGGAGACTATAAAAGTAGGCGGGATCCAGGTGGTAGATGTTCATTGCGGTCGCCCGGAACGTCTGGAACACGTCGGCGAGGAGCGTCACATCAAGTCTGAGGTAGGCGTCGTGGTAGTCTCCGAGAGTTCGACAACCTAGCTCGCGCCACATGGACTGGGCGTGGTGATATTCTTCGTCGGTGATGTTCGAGCCTCGTAGCTGGCTGTAGAACTTCGCCTGGGGAGGTAGCGACGTCTCCGCAAACTTGGTAGAGTCGGTGACGTATTCGTAGGGGTAGACCCCCTTACGCCTGAAGAGACCGGCATCCAAGTTTGGAAAATTTGCAGAGGTAATGAGCATTTGCTCGTTGCTGAGTTTTTTCGTTAGAGCATCGAGGCTGGCCGGGAGGAACCTCAGGGAGTCGAGGAAGCGAAGCTCGACGGTAGAGCGTGATCTCGGGATTCGAACCCATTTCCTCACACTGATGTAACGCTCCTCGTTCTCGGCGAGAACGTTAATTCCCTCGTTGTCGTACCCAAGATGTTTGATCGGGTGGTGAAAGTCGTACCCCGAGCCATTGTGAAAAAACACAGGGATGAAGCGCGGGTCCCAGGCCCTGCGGTTGCATTTGTTGCACCAAGGACCAACGTACCTACCGTTAAAGTGATCGTGGTGATGGACTTTACGGTTGTTGATCCTAAACTCACAGGTGCACACAGGACAGGTAGTAGCCTCCTCGTGCTTGATTTTGTCGTCAGAAGACAGCGATTCCATAGGCTTGGGGGTCAACAGGAACTTCCCTATCTCGATGGCCTCGTCAACCATTTTCTCGAGGAAGTGTTTGGCTGCGTCGGGACCACAGTACACGTAGGGCTCGGGGGCGATGTGTTGGTCTCGTCGCACCACAACATATGCAAAACTGGATGCCTCGTGGAGTTGGTAAGGGGTGGTGGAAGAAACTTCAGGATCGGGATCGCAAGTGGACAGGGGTTTGAGGAAGGCCTCGAAATCCGCGATGATGATAGCGGGGTGCTCCACCATGGCACCGTGCATGTGGAAACGCTCCACGGTGCCAGGTTCGGGCAAGTCTGCCACCCCCGGTTCGTTGGCATTGCAGTAGAGCTTGTGGTTAGCGAGCTTCTCGGCAGCGATGTTGGGACCTCTGATGCGTTGATAATCCTGCTGTTCTCGATTATCAAAATAGACAAGCACCTGCGACAAACTTCTTTGTGGTGTTCGTGTTTGCTTGTTTGGCTCGAAACAAGCCGAGAGAGCGAGCGAATGAGGGTGTAGTGATGGCGAGTTTCATCCTTGATGAGCAGAAGGTGAATTTCCCGCGCACCGTCGTCGTCTACGTCGCTCACCCGGATGGGGTACACCACATTTTCGTCAGTGAGGCCATAAACGTTGATGGCCAACCGCGCACGAGTCTCAAACTTGCGAATGTCCGAGAATTCCACCGGGTAGTCGATCCCAGCAATGGCATCTTCCAGCTCTGGCTCGTAGGGTAGGTAGTGGTTAACTCGGCGTGGTTGGTTTTTCCAGTGGACAGGGTGCAATGCTGCAAGCACAGACCAGAGAAAGCACTTGGCGTCACTGTTCTGAATGTTCAGGACTGTCTTCTTTGCCGCAATAGCAGGTGGTAAGGGAACGTAGCTGGACGCGGAGAGAGGCACAAACTTGGAAAGTTTGACGTGCAGTTCGTGACGCTCACCACACAGCGAACCCCCCGAGCCCTTGGCTTGATGTTCTTCTTGCTTTGCCAGCAGCTCCTCGACAAACTTGTTGTAGATGACCTCGAGGTTGTCGACATCCGCCAGATGCAGCGTCTTCGCCTTGGTGTTGTGGCAGAACCTGTAAATTTCACCAGACGGCTTCTTGTACCAGCAACGTAGCGATGCGTAGAATTTAGTGGAGGAGTGCGTAGCCAGTGCATTACTAAGAATAGAAACTATCTCTGCTCGCTTCTCCTCTAAAAAGCTACAAACATCGCAAGAGCCATCCGACAATTGGACGTAATCTCCTAATATTCCTCCGAAAGCAGACCGGTCTGCTTTTATCGCAGGCTTGACGCGTTTAGCGGGTGGTGCATTGATGGAGGCTGCTTCTGCCTTCCTCTTGGTGGAGGTCGAAGGCTGGGACCCAGATGTATTTTTGCTTAGACAAATAAGCTTATGCTTCTTGACATACGCAATTGTAATGTGTTTATTGCATCCGGAACATAGTTCAGTGGCAGCCAAATGCTTGCCTGGCACGCAGGTGCGACAATGTCTTGCAAAATTTTTGCTTGATATAGTTCTTTTGCACACAGGGCAACTTTTCATGGAGCGCATTTTTTGGGGGGTATGTTTATTTATATATGGGTGGTGTTGCCTTCCTCAAATATGTGATTTAATCAACTCTATAAAAAAATAAAAAAAATATATAAGAAAAATATAATTGTAGATAGAAAAAAACACAATAAATATTGTATGCATGTGTAATTCTATTTAGTTTATTTTTGTTAGACACAAATTTTCTTCAGATTTTATTGCCCATTAGTATATTTTTCCACCAATCTAGTAGAGGTATGAAACTATGAAAATGTACTTGTTTATATATATTCTATTATTTTGGCTGATATAATAGCAAATATATATATATAGCTATTTTGAAATTCTAAAACTTTCAGGTATACTTATTTTTACATGCAAACATACATCATAAAAAAATTACACAATCGTATTTTTTTTCCATACACACATTTTTTATTTTCAGAAAACAAAATTATTTTCGATCTTTATTTTTTTTAAATCAAGCAATAAACATTATTTGTGTTTATAGTATTTGTCGGGCAATAGCAGATAAAACAAGAATAGGTTTTCTACGACCCATAGTTTACGAGTTACAAAACAACTTAGAAATTACATCTTGAAATTTAAATTTAAAATAACTCGAAAACAGTAAGCACTAATCATTATGTTTCCAATAGGTTGTAGAGTACATTCAATTTTTTATCAAATGTCATTAAAATTTTCGAAATAGGGTAAAAACTAAGCCAGCAAATCAAGTTTCTCAAAAAATAAAAAAATTGTCTATATTTTCGAAACTTGAGGGGGTGGAATCGATTTTATTTGCTAATCGAATAGTTTTCGTCAAATCCTATCCAACAAACCTAAAATCATCATCCTAGGTTAATTAGGAGACAAGAAAATCAATGTCTTGGAAAACATCTTAAGACAAATGTCTTAAGAAAATTTTCTTGACAGACCGGAAGTAACATCTTGACAGACCGGAAGTCGACTTTCTTAAAGATTAAGACAAATATCTTAAGATGTTTTCCAAGACATTGATTTTCTTGGTTCCTATGGGACCTAGAACTATGCAACTTTGGATTATGTATACACCGTTGTTTTTTCCTACATATTTACTAGGGTTCGATAGTGCTGTGGTTGTGTTGTTGCCTTGTAATCAAGAGGTCCTAGGTTCGAACCCGATAAAAGTATATAGTGGTTCGGATCCTACTTTAAAAAAAACTGTAGGCCTAGTCCCGATTAGCCTTACTGTGTATAAAATAGACTTAAAACAACAAATCCAACCCAGAGTATCAACAAATTCAAAAAATAGAGTTTCCCCCTGTACACTTGTATAATTGTAAACTCCAAGTTCGATACCCGACGGAGGTGGTTCGGATCCCACTGTAGGTCCAGTTTCGATTAGCCTTACTGTGCATAAAATAGACTTAAAAACAACAAAATCCAATCCAGAGTATCAACAAATTCAAAAAATAGAGTTTCCCCTGTACACTTGTATAATTTTAAACTCCAAGTTCGATACCCGGCAGAGGTGGTTCGGATCCCGCTGTAGGCCCAGTTTCGATTAGCCTTACTAGCATAAAATAGACTTAAAACAACAAAATCCAATCGAGAGTATCAACAAATTCAAAAAAAATAAAGTTTCCCCTGTACACTTGTATAATTGTAAACTCCAAGTTCGATACCCAGCGGAAGTGGTTCGGATCCCACTGTAGACCCAGTTTCGATTAGCCTTACTGTGCATAAAATAGACTTAAAAACAACAAAATCCAATCCAGTGTACACGCGTCAATACTATCCACTATAAGTAAACTAACATGATCATAATCATTGCCCCCTCTCCCTCCGATTGTTACCTCGCTTTTATGTTATTTGCGATGAAGAATAGTTTTTTTCAAGCACATGTTATATATGCTCATATTTTTTTTGTTTAGCGTAATTTCGTTGTTTAATCAAAACAACACTTTCTGTTCACTAACGCCGCTCGCAATTATTATTAACACACACACATGCAAAAAAATAACAAAAAACAAAACTTACCTACAAAAAGCTGCTAGCAATTTAACACACACAAAACAGTAGTATAATTGCGTAAATTTTAGTTTTATAGCTGGTCAAGCAACTTGTGTGCGTATAACTTATGCTGATATGGTACTCACCTGACAGACCAAACTAATTCGGTTTCTATTACACTTGATATTACACTTGGTATAGCGTACACTTTTATGCGGCTACCCAGTAGCAATACTCGACTGCAACTGATGTGCGCGGGGTTTCTAATAGAAACTTATACCTGTCGGTAGCTAAAATTCCAAGGTTGGTTCGAGTTACGTGTGCATGGCCTTTGACGATAAATAATAACAAAAAAACAACACACCCGTCCATCATGATTTGGATCGCAGCCTTTGGAGCTTTCTGCATTTTATGAAAAATATGTATATAGAAGGTAATTAGAGGTACTAAACGCTATGCATATGGTTTTATATTCATTACTGCAAAGTATGTAAAGTATCAATCGATAATAATTAATGTTTATAGTATTGAAAATAAGTTTTCTATGGTTTATGAACCGCTATGAAAGGTGTTAATGGGTGTAGGTACAGGTCCAATTACGATTGGGGACGGTCCCGGTACTCGAACCCGCGATATGTAATATTATTAATTAGTACTATGCAGTAATTTCATCATGTTATGAAACACGGTGGTGCAACACGCTAGACAGAATACTGTCTCAGAATCTCGACTCGGCGGTGAAGGTAGACGAGAAAGGAATTTGGGGAGTGTGCGTTCAAGGTCAAATGACGTCACAACGTCAGAACAAAGAAAGAAACCTGATTCACCAATCAGATAACGCGTCGGTAGATTTTCAGAACCGGTTTTTCCAAGGTTAACCAGTACGCAAGAACAGGAGAAAGGTATGCAATGCCGTAGGGCAGGGGAGGGATTCAACCAGACAACAAAGGATGTCTGGAAATACGCAGCAATGGTCAAATCTCTGAAGCTATGCGTCGCTTGTAGAACCGGTTTCCGCCGCCAATTAATATTCCGCTCAGGGTTGCCCCAAGGCACAGGACGCTTTAGCGCAGGGTTTTTTTATCTGTACTATGAAGAAGGGAGAGCTATCAGGGACGGGGCCTACAGTTTTCACTATTTGTTTTTATCACGGGGTAACGAACCTAGGACCCTTTGATTATTGATTTAGGTAGTAAATGTATGTTACTGTGTGCTATTTAACTTAATTTTGAGTTTATTTTTTACCAAACTTTGACTTTATGTCAAACATTTTCACAGCTTATCCTTATTTTTACAAAAATAACACTATTTGTACTATTCAGGCAACATTTTTTATTAAATTTTGGACTCGCAAAGACATTTTTTCAACTTTAATTTATTATTTTACAATTTTATGTTAATTTTTTACCAAAATAACACTATTTATACTATTCAGGCAATATTTTTTATTAAATTTTGGACTCACAAAGATATTTTTTCAACTTTTTAACTTATTATTTTACAATTTTATACCTATTTTTAACCTAAATAACACTATTTGTACTATTCAGGCAACATTTTTTATTACATTTTGGACACACACACACTCACACACACACACATACACATACACACACACACAGAGAGAGAGAAAGTAAGAGAGAGAGAAAGAGAGAGAGAGAGAAAGAGAGAGAGATTTTTTTCCAAGTTTACAGGATTATTCTCCACGTTTACTCAAATAACACAATTCAAATGTGTTTTGAATTAAATTTTGTACACAAGAAGTGTGTTTCGTCAAGTTTTACCCTTTATTTTTCAATTTTATGCTTATTTTACCAAAGTAAGACCTCTTAGTCTATTCAAGAAAGAGTTTTCAATTATATTTTGGATGCACAAGTATGTTTTGGCAAGTTCTACCCTTTTATTTTACAAGTTTAGGCTTATTATTACTCAAATAACAACGAAAGTTTGTTTATTTTAGAGTTTGCTGAGTATTTTGTTACTGTTGTACTAGGTAAAAGTTTTCTAAATATATCAGATAGGGCTCTGTATATTTTTGTTTTTGCTATTTTGGAGATGATGCGATCAGCACCACTCTTCATCTGCTTTTTTATCTTATGTACTTTAATATTATTTTGAGGCTTAGTGAATTCTAGAGCCTATTTATGCAGGAGAAAGGGCTTGAAAATTTTGATCTCAGATAACCCACAACTATTTGTCAGAGTATTTTAAAGGATATTTTATACTTATTATGGGCCACTAGAATATCTAAGCTTGCTTAATTTTAATGCCTGTAACGCTGTTATTGTATTTCTAGCTAAGGCTTACTGGATAAAGTACACGAAATGTTTAACATTTCGACTATTTGCCTAATTTTTAGTGTAACGAAAATTATTGTGTGTCTATAAACACTGAAATGCCTTTACCGAAGGGTCCACAACTGGACGCTTACCAACATTGTTTCTTTTTTTTAAATATAACCATTTATCAATATATTGACAATTCACAGGACAAGACGAAGTTCACAGACGACTTACTATATGGACCATAGGTTCACTTGCTAAATGTTTTTTCTATGCTAGAAGAATAATTTAGCCTTATAACCTTTTTCAAGGTATTTTTTAAGTATTACTGGATTTTTTGGGTGCATCGACATTTGGTTTTTTTCCATTTGGTTTATTATACGAGGCTACAATCACTATATGAACACTGAAATCCTCTGATTGAAACTAAAAGCTTAGGCTGTAACTAGGGACTTAGTATGTATATCGACAATTTATAGGACAACACGAACCTTACAAAGGATTGTAGGTGATGTAAGCCCACACGCCAGAGCTTTGTTAATCTGCAAGAAGCTCTTACAGCTAATATTACGAGGAAATGAGGTTGATTTTTTACTGTTTCACAAGAATGCTATCTTTTATACACCCAATATTTGATTTTTCAAGTAACTACATGTACCAGAAGCACTTACTAACTAGACTTCGACTTATTTTATATCAGGTGCTAAATTTATAAAGAACTATATTTCTGAGGAAGTACGCAAAAGCAGATTACCCGATTAAAGTATCTGAAAAACAGATTTTTCTATGTAAGTATATTTTTATTGACTGGATTATTTAACAGATCAAACAGGAAGACTGCAAAATTCATTAAATGTAGTTCTATCGTATAGGTGGTTTCAGAGATATAAAAAGAACAAATATAAGATTTCGCTTTTTTTGCTTCTGAGGCTAATTGCGACGCTAAGGGTAAATGGCGAGGAAATGTAACGGAGGAGAAACAGTCCCAAAAGTTATGGGCTGCATGTAAGTTAATACCACAGAGATATTACAGTAGGTGTAGGTTCTACCACCAGAACATTTCTATTATAATAATACTGGTTATGCTGTACTGTTAGCTAAAGATGCTGATATTTGAGAAATTTAAAAGCTTATTTGCAAAATTTTAAGATAAATAATAATCTGTTAGACTGTAAACATATTTTATATCTATTCTGCAAAAGATCCGATGACAAAATTTAAAAATTGTAATCGCCCAGACAGGGACTCGAACCCTGGACAGATAGGTTAAAAGCCTAACGCTATACCAACTAAGCTATCTGGGCACAAGGTATTCTTTTTTTTGAAAAGTTAGTTATGTTAAGAAATATCTTGAAACACTTGGGAACACTCTTGGTCTGGTTCGACAGAGAAGGAGACAACATTTCCAAATTTTTACAGACTGGGTGTATTTTCCACTATAGAGGCCTTCACTATATGTAATTCGAAACGCTAAAGTTCAGCTAGCTTCCAAAATTGAGGCAAAGATTGTGTTTGACGAGATTAACAAGTTACAATTATATCCAGTTACGGACAAATACAGCTAAAACTCTCAGATTTACTGTACTAGCCAAGTTTTAGTAACATTTTCTTCACTTTAGTACAAATACCAAAGAAATAGGTATATTTTATTTATAATTTGACAAAATGTACTAGTATTTAATTCACAAAGTTAGGTAAAAAACAGTATTTTTTAAAAATATTGTTACTGCCTTCAAATTTTATGTTATTTAGCCACTAACAACTGGTTTACACTGTTTGACATCCTTTAAATAGGAAAATAAGGAATTATTTGTTTAGTATTTTTACTACTTTATATTTATTTAAGAAAACAATTCTACAGTTTAACTTAATTTTAACAAATTGTTACTAATTTATATATCAAAGTTATGTTATTTAGAGTGTATAAAGGCGTATAAAGTTAATATTTGTACTTATCAGTGCATCTAACAATTATATTTTACACACAAAAGATGATGTTTACAGTTAAATTACTTGAATCAGAGAATAATATTTTACAGTAATTGATTCATTCAGCACTAGTCAGTACTTTTATGCATCAGAAAGTTTTTTTAATTTTCTATTACGCATGCAATTTTGGGCTATTTTTAAAATGTATTTCTAAGGCAAACTGGTTTAATTTTCTGCTTATAATGCAAAGTTGACAGTTTTCGCACAATGCATTGTACATTTGTCATATTCTCTACTTACAATCCAAATATTATGCTTATTTAATGTATAACTAACTAACTCTCTAGCCTTTTTAAACCCGAATGTTCATGGCTGCAGCAACACATGCCTTTCATCTGTCCCTGTCCTGAGCAAGATCTATATACTTATTTTCTTCCCTACCAATTTCCTTTAGGTCCAGCTCTACATTATCCCTCCATCTTTGTTTTGGTCTTCCTATTGGTCTTTTACCATCAGGTTTCCCAACAAGAATCCTGTATACTCTTCTTTCCTCTCCCATTCGTACCACATGATCTACACACCTAAGTTTTTTTGATTTAATCATTCTAATAATATCTGGACATGGATACAAATTATGTACTTCTAAATTATGTAACCTTCTCCACTCATCTGTCTCCTCATCTGTTTTAGGCCCAAATATTTTCCCAAGGATTTTATTTTCAAATACTCTCAATTTATGTTTCTTTTTCAATGTAAGGGACCAAGTTTATTTACTGTATTTAACTTTTATTTTTTGTAATTAACAAAAATTAAAAGCTTATACTGTAGTTATTATATCTTTTTCTATCAGCTTATTTTGAAATTAATATTATTAGGTATAGTCTTTGATTTATAACTATATTGCTTTTTTATCAATTTATCTAAGAGTACACGCAGACAAACACATGTGTACACACTTTTATGTAAATAGATATGCCTTTTTTCAATATTTTAGTATGAAGATTGCACTTTAGCTATTTAAGCAAGGGTAGGAAAGGTAGGATTTCTGAGAATTTGTTGTAGGATTTTGTTGTCCAAGTATAGATGAGAACTGAGGTGGGAGACTGTTTTGAACCTTTTCATGATAGTTTGCATGTGAACTGTATGCAAATTGAGCACTATTGACTGTGCATGCTTCTAAGTTTTGCTGTTATTTTACACCAAGTCTGTGAGACTGTAGTCAGTTTTCCCTTTTCAAGTAGTTTTTATTGATTGTATTTGTATATGTTTTATGGACTTCTGATAAATTATACTCACTTAGTTGTTTCAGCAGGCATGGCATCCAGAAAGAGAAATCAGTAGTCACACCCATAGCACAGTTTAAAAAAACTACATAGCTGAAACCTTAGAGAAACATAAAACTGCAAACACAATATATCTAGATTCTTCCAAGGCATAGAATAGAGTAAAAACATGGCTTGCTTATGGACAAACTCAACAACATAGGAATAAAATAGACAAGCAATCCTTTTTTTCAGTAGAAAATTCCAATTACTCAAGTAAGCTACATCATACGTAGTACATAAGAAGAGCAAATTAACATCATCAGCAGTAAACCATCAAGCAACTTCTACCTGCTGAAACAACTAAGTGAGTATAATTTATCAGAAAAATGCCTACATTTCAGCCTAATTTACCTCTACATTAATAATACTACCAGAATACTAAGGCTTCAAAAGTGAACACTAAGAATAATATTCAGACTAAAGTATAGAGCATCTTGCAAAGGATTATTACTCCCTACATCTACAAGTCAACAACAATTATTCTAAATACTACGAACTTGGACAAAATATAGTCAAATACACAACACAAGAAGGAAAATAATTACAAGTAAAACAGCAGACACTCAATATCTCAAAACAATCATGTAAAAATATTCTACAACAAACTGCCTCATAACATAAAACTGCTAAGTCCCCAAAACATATACAAATACAATCAATAAAAACTACTTGAAAAGGGAAAACTGACTACAGTCTCACAGACTTGGTGTAAAATAACAGCAAAACTTAGAAGCATGCACAGTCAATAGTGCTCAATTTGCATACAGTTCACATGCAAACTATCATGAAAAGGTTCAAAACAGTC